>NW_012267268.1:4918535-4927257 GCF_000151885.1 Dipodomys ordii | reverse complement strand
TGGCTCAGTGGTAGAGCGCTTGCCTTGCATGCCTGAGGCCCTGAGTTCAATTCCTCAGCACCACATAAGCAAAAAGAAAAAAAAGCCGGAAGTGGCGCTATGGCTCAAGTGGTAGAGCACTAGCCTTGAGCTGAAGAGCTGAGGGACAGCGCCCAGGCCCAGAGTTCAGGCCCCACGACCAGACCCCCCCCAAAAAATAATAACATAGAGTTAGAGGTGTGGCTCAGTTATAGCACACTTGCCTAGCACATGTGAGGCTCTAGGTTCTATCTCCACTACTCCATGTTTTTAAATGAAATTTAAAAAGTAAGTAAATTTCAGTAGGCACAGTAAGCATAAAAAAGAAATAGTAAAAAGTAATATGTTTTGTGTAACAGTATAAGCAAAATAGTACCATTTCAATGTGTATTCAGTGAATGATATTTATATTCCTTTATTAATCCTAAATCTTCAAAAATCTTAGATCTGTCTTGCACTTCAGCACACCTGAGCCATATGGCAGGTGCTCAGTAGCCTTGTGTGGCAAATGCCTGCAGTACTGGCTGGAACTTCACCCAGTGGTCATGCTAGCACCCACTTCTTCCCTCTACTTGGCTGGAAGCCCAGACAAGCCCTCCCTGGCTCAGTTCCCCTAGGGAATAAACTCAGCTGGGATACACAGATACATCTTTGGTCTCCTTAGGGTAGTGTTGGCCACCAAGAGTGGCTATCTGCTTCTTATTTACACTTTCAAACATCCTTCATCTTAGTCCCATTGTTTCCTACCTCGTGAGGAACATGGTGACTGGCCCTTAAACTCCCCCCCCCCACCTTCCCCCTACCTATTCAAAGTAGCACTGCCCCATGTGGCCTTGCATCTCTGCTTTCTCCACCCTGGGATGTCAGTTACCACCCCTCTGCCAGCTTTCTTCCCTCTCCCTCTTTTCTTCCCTCCCTCCCTCCCTCCCTTCCTCCCTCCCTTCCTCCCTCCCTTCCTTCCTTCCTTCCCTCTTCCTTTCCTTCCTTCTTGCCTTGCTTTTTCTTTCTTGTCTACCAGTACCAGGGCTTGAATTCAGGACCTCACTCTCTTGCTTAGTTTCTTTGATCAAATTTGGCAGTCTACTACTTGAGCCACAACTCCAATTTCAGTATTTTGGCTGGTTAGATGGAGATAAGAGTCTCTCTGATTTGGCTACCCAGGCTGACTTCAAACTATGATCCTCAGATCTCAGCCTTCTGAACAGTTAGGATAATATAATAGTCTGCCAGTGCCAATGTTCTTGAATGTGTTGCCATCGTCCCTTATCTGTTTCCTTCCCAGTGTTTGTGCTTATAGCCTTATACCATTTCTTTGTTGTTTGCTGGAGATGGAACCCAGGATGTCACAATGCTAATCAAGTGCTCTGCCCCTTAGCCTCCACTCCCCATTTCTATTTCTTTACTGTCACGTTAGATGGAGGGGAAATAGAAATAAATGTGTAAGTTCAATTTGCCACATTTAAGCACAAATTAGGAGATGGTCTTCTATCTTTTAAATTCAGTGGTAGTTTCTCTTCTCTAGTCCAAACTGTGTTTCTAGATAAATATAGCAGTGATTGCTGGGCTTTTACAAACCAATAGCTTAATAAAATCAATATTTCTTCCACCAACTGGTTTCCTACGCCAAACCCCATAAACATGTGTGTACTTTGCAGTTCAAGAGGGTAGCACCACTACTGCCTCCATGGCTCCAAGGACCTGCCTGGGGAGGGGGATCCTGTCTCTTCTCTCATTCTCTTCAGAGGTCCTCTGGATTCCGGCCCAGACCTAACCCCCAGTGGCTTTCAGAATGTATCCCACTAAGTCTTAGCTTCTAGCACCTTTGAAACAAGCAGCTCCATGGTGATACAGGATGGCAAAAGTGTCTCCATGGAAACCAAGCCTGGCACCTGCTTAGTACCTGGGCTGGGGTAACCCATAATCCCGATACTTGTATATATGTTGAAGATCTCCTACCATTTCTGCCCCTCAGGTTCTCCGGCCATTTTTGTTGCATTATGGGCTATCACCAGGTACTTTCTGGAAGATGTTGGGTAAGCTGTTGAAAGGTAACAAGAGCATGTAGTCGGCTCTTTGTAGCACTGGCTCTGCACACACAAATTTAACCAACCTCAAATGGAAAATAAATCTTGTTTAAAATGTCTCTGCATTTGGGAGGCTGAGACAGGAGAATGGCAAATTTTAAGGCCTGATGGGGTCTGGTAACCTAACACCAAAAAAAAAAATCTGTATGGAACATGTACAGGCCTACCTCCTGTTATTTTTGCCTATGTAATACAATATAGCCAGCATTACATAACCTTTATAAGTCATTCAGAGATAAATTCTAGTTTATGGTGCATAGGTGATATGTATTTGGCATTGAAGCACTTGAACATCTGTGGATTTAGGTATCCACAAAGGGGTCTGGAACCACCCTCTGTGGGTCCTGAGGGCTGACTATGTTTGACATCATCCATTTCTTCAAACAGCATAGATACTTCTATGGGGGCTTCTTGGGAAAGGTCTGTCACTCAAATTAGGGGTGATAGGCGAGGTGTCTGGAGCCCCCTGGGTAAGTCTCCAGCTGGAGGAGTCGGCCAATGAGCCACACCTTGATTTCTGTGGTCCCTGACTGCTTTGCACTGGATTAGCTGTGCTTACATCCAATGCCAGATAGCACCTGAGGCAGGTGCTGCTGGTGGAGGAAGTACAGGGAAGGAGCAGCCGGTTGTCCCCTACCCTTCCAAGGTGGAAAAGCCCTGCAGAGCCAGACAGGCAAGGGCAGTGGCAAGCATTCTCAACTCTTGTGCCTCAATGAGAGAGATAAACCTGAGCTATAATCTTCTCTACAGGAGCCAGGTGCTGAGCACTTTGAAAGAAACCAAGGAAGTGGCGAGTTAGTGTGATCGACGAAGTCCATTTCTCAAGGGTAGAATGTCACAGCAGGTTAATAAGTAGACTAGTGCCGAGGAGGCTTGAATGGGCCTTTTGGGCCAAACTTAGCCCCATTTAATTTTTCACATGGGCTAATTCAATTAGAAAGAAATCCTGGCTGGTTGTGGTGGCACATGCCTGGAGTCCCAGCTGCTCAGGAAGCAGAGGCAAGAAGATTTGAGCTCAGAGGTTTCAGTCCAGTAGGGGTAGCACAGCAGGACTCTGTCTTTTAAAGAAATTAAAATAATTATTGTTTTAAGTTGGAATTTTCAGTCTTTCTAGAAAAAAAATCTATTAGTAAAATACTAATACTTTGTGCCAAAAACCATCTGGAACAGAGCTGCGGCTGCCTTGGACCAGGCATGTGCTCTTCGTGACCAGGTAACCACCACACCTGATCCATGTCCCAGATATCTAGGTCATGCTCCAGTCACCCAGAAATCTTACTGACTGATGTCTACCTGGGTTGGCAACTGAGTCTGCCACCGTGTGATCAAGTGAATCCTGACAGCAGCTGGCTTTGGGATCTAGGTACCTGAGCTCTGAGGCTCCCTCAGATGCACCATCAAGTGACAGAACCCTCAGCCCAACAGTGCTCTGAGCACCAGCAAGGGGCAGGTTCTAATGGCGAACTGAAGGTGGGGACTCAGGGCCACAGACATGAGGCCCTCATCTGAGGGTTGTTTCAGGGAACCTCAGAGTCTGCTGGTTAGCCTCTTTCTCCCCTCCTAACATTGCCTGTCTGTCCCTTTCCCATAGGTGTTGGGACATCAATGCCAATGCTACCATCTGGTGGGTCATTCGAGGTCCTGTGATCCTCTCCATCCTGGTAAGTGGCCATCTTCTGCTGAGCTGGTGGCCAGTGGGACAAAAGTGCCAGGAGAGGGGCTGGGAAGGTGGCTCAGTAGTAGAGAGCTTGCCTTGCATGCCTGAGGCCCTGGGTTCGATTCCTCAGTACCACATAAGCAAAAAGATAAAAGCCAGAAGTGATGCTGTGCTTCAAGTGGTAGAGCGCTAGCCTTGAGCTGAAGAGCTGAGGGACAGCGCCCAGGCCCAGAGTTCAGGCCCCACGACCGGACCCCCCCCCTCAAAAAAAAAGTGCCAGGAGGGATAAGCCACAGGCTTGCAGATGGCCCTGGAATCTCTGATTTTTTTGGTGGTCCTGGAATCTCTGATCTTTTTTGGGGGGGAGGGGTGCTGGTCCTGGGGCTTGAACTCTGGGCCTGGCTGTTGTACTTGAGCTTTTTTGTTCAAGGCTAGTGCTTTACCACTTGAGCCACATCTCCACATCTGGCTTTTTTTGATGGTTAATTGAAGATAAGAGTCTCACAGACTTTCCTGCTCTGACTGGCTTTGAGCCACAATCCTCAGATCTCAGCCTCCTGCGTAGCTTGTATTACAGGTATGAGTCCTCAGCACCTGGAAAATCTCAGCTCTTAATCTGAAGAGACAGTGGGATGGTGAGGAATGGTTAACAGCCAAGTGAGACTATGGTTTTAGAACACTGAAGGGGACAAGCTCAGGAAACAGATGCAAGAATGACCCTGGCATAGGGATTACTCAACCCTGGCTGCCAATTCCATTCCCTGGAAGCTTTCAATATGTTGATAGGAAGCTGGGTGCCCACTGCTCACACCTATAATCCTAACTACTCAGGAGCCTGAGATCTGAGGATTGTGTTTGAAGCCAGCCAAGGCAAAAAGGCTCATTAAGATTCTTAACTCCAGGTAACCAGCAAAAAGCCAGAAGTGGAGGTGTGGCTCAGGTGGTAGAGTGAAAGCTTTGAGTGAAAAGGTCAAAGAGTGCAAGGCGCTGAGTTCAAGCCTCAGTTTAGCACAAAAATTAATAAATGAATAAAAAAATATTGATAGTCAGGACACTGGTGGCTCACACCTATAATCCTAGCTACTCAGGAGGTTGAGATCTGAGGATCATGGTTCAAAGCCAGAGGAAGCAGGAAAGTCTGAGACTTTTATCTCCAATTAATTACCACAAACCTGTAAGGGAAGCTGGACTTCAAGTGTAGAACACTAGCTTTGAGCACAAAAGCTCTTGGATAGGCCGTGCCCCAAAGGCCCAAGCATATAATCCTAGCTACTCTGGAGGCTGAGATCTGAGGCTCAGGGTTCAAAGCCAGATGAAGCAGGAAAGTCTGTGAGACTCTTATATCCTATTAATCACCAGAAAACTGGAAGTGGAGCAGTGGCTCAAAGTGGAAGAGTGCTAGCCTTGAGCTGAGCCGACAAGAAAAAACAAAATAAACAAAACATATATGAATCGGTAGAGATGAGAGTTCTGTGTTCTGGGGAGGGGCCTGAGCCTGAGCTTTGTTAAGGCCTTGGTGGAGTCTGTTCTGAAACCAGGGTGAAGAGCCCTATAGCCCAGCTGTGTAGAAAGGAACAGAGTGGGGGGCAGAGGAGAGGGGATGCACAGAGGAGAGGTCTAGCTCTTTGGCTGGAACTAACATCTCTGTGCCCAAGGCTGAGGAATGAGTTGACAGGAAGTGCCCATTACAGATTGACTGACTGGCTTGGGGGTGGGAGAAGAGCAGAGGTCAGGAGCCCCTGACCCTCCCGTGCTGCAGTCACCCCTACATCTCTTTTCTGGGACTGTCCCTTGCAGAGTCCTAAAACTATCCAGCCCCACCTGGCCTGAGTTCCTCTAAAAGAAAAAACAAAACACTAGAATTCATGCAAAAGGCTACAAAGTAGAAGATGTGTTTGTTTTATTTGATTGATCAGTGTTCATTGTACATATTAGCAAGGATCAGTGTACTATTTCACCATGCATACAATTCATGTATACTGTATACATGAATCATCTTAGCTTTTTAAAAAATGTATTTGGAGCTTTCAAGAGCCTCTCTTCTAGTTTCCTACAAAATACATATTACAAAATATATTTCAGTGTGTCTGTGCTGATCCTCAGGGTCTGGTACTGTCTCTGACTTTCTTCTTGTTCAAGGCTAGCACTCTTACCACTTGAGCCACAGCTCCACTTCCAGTTTTGTTTGTTTTTAGTTTACTGGAGGTAAGAAGAATCTCTTGGACTTTCCTGCCTGGGCTGGCTTTGAACTGTGATCCTCAGATTTCAGCCTTCCAAGTAGCTAGGATTACAGGCATGTGCCATAGGCACCAGGCACAAGTGTGTGTGTGTGTGTGTGTGTGTGTGTGTGTGTGTGTGTGTGTGTTGCCAGTCCTGGGGCTTGAACTCAGGGCCTGAGTGCTGTTCCTGAGCCTCTTTATGCTCAAGGCTAGCACTCTACCATTCGAGCCACAGCACCACTTCTGGCTTTTTCTGAGTAGTTTATCAGAGATAAGAGTCTCAGAGACTTTTCTCCCCTGGCTGGCTTCAAACATCAATCCTTAGATCTCAGCTTTCTGAATAGTTAGGATTACAAGCATGAGCCATCAGAGCCCAGCTCAAAATGTATTTTTTAAAAGGACTTATGTAACTGACTTATGTAACTATAATCCCTCTGTACATCACCTTTATAGTAACAGTTTTTTAACTTTCTTAAAAGCTCAAGGAAAAAATTTAAAAGGACAGCCAGATGTGTTGATACATGCCTGTAATCCCAGCACTCTGAAAGCTAAGGCAGGAGGCCAGACTAAGATACACAGGCCCTGTGTCAGAGGGGGAAAAATAATTAACAGGGAGGTAGTGGGTAAGAGGAAGAGAAAGAAAAGATATATAAAATCTTAAGTTCAGGCCTACATGCTTTAAAAGCAGTTACTAGGGTATGAACTCAGGGCTTAATAATTATTAGGCAGGTACTCTACCACTTGAACCATATCTCCAGCCTTTACTGCTCTGTTTTTTGTTTTTGTTTTTGTCGGTCATGGGGCTTGAATTCTGGGCCTGGGTGCTGTCGGTGTGCTCTTTAGCTCAAGGCAAACACTCTACCGCTTGAGCCACAGCACCACTTACGGTTTTCTAGTGGTTAATTTGAGATAAGAGTCTCTTGGAGTTTCTCACAGGCTGGCTTTGAACCGTGATCCTCAGATCTCAGCCTCCTGAGTAGCTAGGAATACAGGCGTGAGCCACCGGCACCCAGCTGCTCTGGTTATTTTTAAGATAGGATCTAACTTTTTGCTTAAACCAGCCTGGACCTCAGTACTCCTATTTACACTTTCAACTACTGTCTAGCTGGGATGACAGACACACATCACGATGCCCACCACTTTCTATTGAGATGTAATAATTGAGAACTTTTTGTATGGGCTGACTTCAAATGGTGTGTCTCCCAATCTCAGCCTACAAGATTCACAAAACCCTGCAAACCTGAAGAATCAGTAATCTGCTTGCCAAGTGAGCAAACCCTTGAGCTTCCTTGGCTGGGGGTAAGATGGCTGCGGTTTCCAGCCATGGCTCTGAACAGTTTGTTTCACCGGGGCTCTGAGGCAGGAGCCCCAGCTGGAATGGGCTGTCCTGCATGTGTTTTCCACAATGTCTTTCCCACCCCAAAGTCCACAGGATATCAGGGAAAGCAAGAGACCTTCAACCTCTCTTCTGCCTTGTATTTTACAGATCAATTTCATCTTCTTTATAAACATTCTAAGAATCCTAATGAGAAAACTTAGAACCCAAGAAACAAGAGGAAGTGAAATGAACCAGTACAAGTAAGTATCAGGCAAAGACCTAGAGATGCTAAAACAGCCAGTCATCCGTCAGCATACATTCACTGAGCACCTACTGTTTGCTCAATGATTGATTGCCAGTTAAAATTGGAAAAGGGAGGCCCAGTTTTACATTGTAATTGGGATGGTGGGGGAGTGTATCTGATTATGATGGGATAGAGAAATTACGAACCCTCAGATGGGCAGCATGTGGGTAGAGGCTGGACCCTTGTGGGTTCTGCATGGGCTGCAGGATTTGATCCAAATCTGGTCAAATCTGTGTAGTATTTAGGGGAAAATGACCCGGACTTTCATCATATGTTCAAGGCGAGTGTGTGATTCAAAAACACTTAAAATCACCTGCTTCCTGGGGCTCACATCTGTAATTCTAGCTATTCTGGAGGCTGAGATTAAGATCTCAGATAAAGGTTAAAATCAAGATCTGAGAAACCAGTGCTCACAGACATATATGAGAGACTCTTGTCTCCAATTAACCAGCAAAAAGCTGAAAGTGGAGGTGTAGCTCGATTGGGAGAGTGCCAGCCTTGAGTGATAAAGCGAACCAAGATTTTGAGGCCTGAGTTCAAGCCCTAGTAACAGCACCAAACAAACAAAATATTTGAAACCTTTAAGATGTTCAAGAGTGATGTGTCCCCTTCCTTAGGTGGTCTTAACAAAATGCTGCAGACTAGGGGTGTAGACAATAGAAATTTTTTTTCTATTCTGGTTCTGGAGGCTGGAAGGCTAAGAACAGGGTTGGTGTGCCTCTGAGATCTCTCTCCTGCATGTGTAGGTGGCCACCTTCTCCTTATGACCCCATGTGTTGTTTTCCCTGAGCACTGGCACCCCTCATATCTCTGTGTCCACACTTCCTTTCCTTATAAAGACCCTGGTAGCTGGGTGCCTGTAGCTCAGGCCTATAATCCTAGCTATTCAGGAGACTGAGACCTGAGAATTGTGATTCAAAGCCAGTCCTGGCAGGAAATTCTGTGAGATTCTGATTTCAAATTAACCACCAAAAAGTCAGAAGAAGAGCTGTGGTTCAAATGGTAGAGTGCTAGCTTTGAGTTAAAAAAAAAAAGTGCAGGGGCTGGGAAGGTGGCTCAGTGGTAGAGCGTGTGCCTTGCATGCCTGAGGCCCTGGGTTTGATTCCTCAGCACCACATAAGC
>NW_012267268.1:4913422-4918485 GCF_000151885.1 Dipodomys ordii | reverse complement strand
CCACATAAGCAAAAAGAAAAAAGCCGGAAGTGGCGCTGTGGCTCAAGTGGTAGAGCGCTAGCCTTGAGCTGAAGAGCTGAGGGACAGCAGCCAGGCCCAGAGTTCAGGCCCCACAACTGGACCAAAAACAAAAACAAAACAAAAAAAAAAAAAGTGCAAGGACAGGCCCTGAGTTCAAGCCCCAGAACCTGCAGAGAAAAAAAAGAAATGACCCTGGTAGGTTGGTTTGGTGCCTCACACAGGCCTTGAAACTTAATCTCTTTAATGGCTGCATTCACAGTCTAAAATACTAGGAACTTGGCTTCAACATATGAATTTGAAGGGGATACAATTCAGCCTGTAACAGATGTTAAAGCCAAATTAATGCTCTACACAGGCTCTCTCTATGATGCCTTTTTGAGAAGTGGTCATTGGTAGAGTTTGTCTGTGTCATTCCTCACTGCATCTATGGATCATCTCTCCATTTTGTCTCCAGACAGTCAAGATAAAATACACATTGTGGGGGCTGGGAAGTTGGCTCAGTGGTAGTGCACTTGCCTTGCATGCCTGAGGCCCTGGGTTCAATTCCTCAGCACCACATAAACAAAAAGAAAAAAGCCGGAAGTGGTGCTGTGGCTCAAGTGGTAGAGCACTAGCCTTTAGCTGAAGAGCTGAGGGACAGCAAGCCCAGAGTTCAGGTCCCATGACAGGACCCAAAAGAAAAAGAAAAATAAAAAAAAATACACATTGTGTAGGTACATTTGAATTCAGGGTAAACAACAAATAGTTTTTCAGGACTTAGTCCCCTAACCCAATTATCTCGTATGTATCTGAAATTCAGACATAACTGGCCCCTGTATTTTTTTAATTTATTTTTTGCTGAGCACCCTGTATTTTTCCCATTCAAGACTGAGGCTTTGCTACGTGAGGCACACCTCCACCTTCATCTTCCTTTATTTTGGGGGGCTGAATCCAGAGCTTGCATCCAGAGCTCACTTTGTTTGGCTGGTGCTGCACCATTTGAGCCACATCTTCATTCTGGATTTTTGCTGGTTAATTGGAGATAGAGTGCCACAGATTTTTCTGCCTGAGCTACCTTCAAACTGAGATCGTTAGATAGTGGTCTCTACAGAACCTAGTAATACAGGCATGAGCTATTGCAACACTTGGTTTCTATTTTGTTTGTTTGTTTGATTGGTTAGGATTTTTTGTAAATATTTTTATTGTTATTATAAAGGTGATATACAGCCAGGCCCCAGTGGCTTACACCTGTAATACTAGCTACTCAGGAGGTTGAGTTCTAAGGATCACAGTTCAAAGCCAGCCTGGGCAGGAAAGTCCGTGAGACTCTTATCTCCAATCAACCACCAGAAAATTGGAAGTGGTGCTGTGGCTCAAGTGAGAGAGCACCAGCCAAGCAAGTAAACTGAGGCTCAGGGACAGTGCCCAGGCAGAGTTTGACACACAACCAACAAAAAAACCCAAAAAACAAAAACACAAAAAACGGTGATAAACTGAGAGGTTACCACTTCATAAGTGAGATATAAAGAGTACATTTCTATTTTTCCCTCCTATCCCCAACCCACAACTTGGAGTGTTAATTTTCCACATAGTGTCTAGTGAGTATCACTGCTGCATTTGTTTACCATTTGTCCCTCCATTTCCATGCCCCCTTACCTCCACCTCTCCCTGGGTTCTTTATTTTTGCCAGTCCTGGAACTTGAACTCGGGGCCTCTTTTGCTCAAGGCTAACACTCTACCACTTGAGCCACAGTGCCACTTCTGGCTTTTTCTGTTTATGTGGTACTGAGGAATCGAACCCAGGGCCTCATGCATGCTAGGCAAACACTCTGCCACTAAGCCACATTCCCAGCCCTCTCCGAGTTGTTTTTTTGTTTCTTTTTGTCGGTCATGGGGCTTGAACTCTGGGCCTGGGCGCTGTCCCTCAGCTCTTCAGCTCAAGGCCACCATCCTACCACTTGAGCCACAGAGCCACTTCTGGCTTTTTCTGTTTATGTGGTGCTAAGGAATTGAACCCAGGGCCTCTACCACTGAGCCACCTTCCCAGCCTCTCTGGGTTTTTATTTACTAAATTTGGTTACCTTAATCTAAGAAGACAATACAAGCACTCCTCCTTATAGTTGTGTGAGGGGGAAGGGGGTGCGTGTGTGTGCATGCATATGTGTCTTGTTCCTTAGTCTTGAATTCAGGGCCTGTGTGTTGGTCCTGTGCTAAGGGCTAGTACAGCTCCATTTTCATTTTTTGGTGGTTAATTGCAAATAAGAGTCTCAGACTATTCTGCTCAGGATGGCTTCAGAGATCCTCAGATCTCAGCCACCTGAGTAGCTAGGATTACAAGTGTGAGCCACTGGCACCCATCTTACAATTATATTATCTAATAAGAAAGCTAACTTTGATCATTGTTAGACACAGAGTTGGGCTGGGAATGTGGCTTAGTGGTAGAGTGCTTGCCTAGTATGCATGAAGCCCTGGGTTCAGTTCCTCAGTTCCATATAAACAGAAAAGTCTGGAAGTGGCACTGTGGCTCAAGTGGTAGAGTACTAGCTTTAACCAAGAAGCTCAGGGACAGTACCCAAGCCCTGGGTTCAAGCCCTAGGACTGGCAAAGGAAGGAAGGAAGGAAGGAAGGAAGGAAGGAAGGAAGGAAGGAAGGAAGGAAGGAAGGGAATCTAATTTATAAACAAATTCCTTGCATGGATATTTTTTATACTGCATTACTTAGAGACAGGCGATCAGAAACTTTGAGGACTGGTCATGGCTTGGTGAGTGTCAGGTCTGGATGGTAGGTATATGAGAGTTAAGAATCTATGAAATAAAATGCAAACCGGCTGGGATATAGCTCATTGGCAGAGTGATTGCCTAGCCCTGGCTTCAATCCTGCTACACACTCAAAAATAAATAAACAAATAAATTAATTAAGACAGGAAAACAAAAAACTGAAACACCCCCCCCCAGTGTTTGGACACATTGCTGCTAAGCAAGAGGCCCTGAATTTTCCCCTTAGATGAGGAGAGAGGGTTAGAGGGATGTAGAGCTTCTGGTGTGTCTCTGTGTCCCCAGGCGCCTGGCCAAGTCCACACTCCTGCTCATCCCCCTGTTTGGCATCCACTACATCGTCTTCGCCTTCTCCCCTGAGGATGCTATGGAGGTCCAGCTGTTCTTTGAACTGGCCCTGGGCTCCTTCCAGGTGAGGAAAAGAGGAGCTCTCTGTTCCATGGGGAGAAATCAGGGACTTGGAAAGGATTTTGCCTCATTTGGCAGAAATCCAAGGGACACAGGGGCAGGACCTGCTTGTGCTATGTGACTGGGACCTGAGTGGGCCCACACTTCCCATCAGTTAAATGGGGGTGGGAGATGAAATCTAGAGACTGGGACAGCCACACCATGTTGCATGTCAAATTGTCACAATACCACAAATGTGTCCTGGAAGAGCATAGGAAGGCAAGGCTTAGGGGAGGACATTTGAAAGAGAGCAAATCCTTGTCTTCTTACTGTGATGCTCAGAAAAAGTGACCAAAGATACATTGTCTACTATCATCACCATCACCACCACTACTACAAGCAGTAGCAACAACAGCTTCTAGAATCAGTTAAGAGAAGGTACATTTGCCCAGAGGAAAAGGAAACTGGGGCCTGGTGTCAAGAGGTTGGTAGGGTTTCTAACCAGAATGACTTTACTTTTAAAACTATGAGCAGTTGCAACTTATTGCAAATACAAATATGAGAGAGAGAACCAGTGACTCATGCCTATAGTCTTAGCTTCTTAGGAGGCTGATATCTAAAGGATCAAGGTTTGAAGTTGGCCAGGGCATTAAAGTCTGTGAGATTAGAACTCCAAAATAATCAGTGGAAAGGCCAGGCTTGATGCATGTCTCAAGTGGCAGAGCACAGTGTGAGTTCAAACCTAAGTACCTTGATATAGGAATGTGTGTGTGTGTGTATGTGTGTGTGTGTGTGTGTATGTCTACCTATTAATTCACCAGGATGTTGTGAGGTTAAAACAACAAAAGCTATGAAAAACCTGTTCAGACAGGAGGGAGTATTAGAAATCTTCAAACCGTGGAGTGTTATTTATTCATAGCTATTTCCTCCCCCCAAATTGTGATTTTTTCAGGAAGAACATGGACATCTTCCCTTCACACAAACAAATAAACAAACAGTAGATGAAGAGTTAGTGAATCAAAAAAAAAAAAAAGAATAAAAGCCAGATTGACTCCTGTGCAGAAGTCAATCTGATTAAGTACCACAGCAGAGAGGGACAGGTGGGTCATAAATTTGGATTTAATCTCCCTAGTAACCAAAGCAAAGACACAAGACTTGTTTCAAGACTTGTC
Organism: Dipodomys ordii; assembly: GCF_000151885.1. Taxonomy (NCBI): domain Eukaryota; kingdom Metazoa; phylum Chordata; class Mammalia; order Rodentia; family Heteromyidae; genus Dipodomys; species Dipodomys ordii. The sequence goes on along the minus strand of NW_012267268.1, from coordinate 4,914,152 downwards.
CCTCCCCCACTTCTCCCCATTCCTGCAGACTTAACCCAGGGTGCCTACTGTATCCAGAGACTCCTTGCTAGCTCCTCACTTTCAGAGAACCCAGCCTCTTGCCTATGTTACCCATAATTCTTTTTTTTCCTTTCTTATGGCAGTACTGGGTTTTAAACTTAGGACTTCTTGCTTGCTAGGCAGGTACCACTTGAGTCATGTCCCAACCCCTTTTTGCTTTAGGTATTTTTTTTTGCTAGAATCCTACATTGTTTGGTCTGGGTCTGGCCTAGGCTGCAACCCTCTTTCCTACAGCTTCCCACATAGCTGAGATGGTGCACACCACTATACCAGGCATTTTCCTTTTTTTCTTTTTGATTGGGCCTGTGTGCTCTCCCTGAGCGCTTTTGCTCAAGGATAGTGCTCCACCACTTTGAGCCAAGGCTCTACTTTTGGTTTTCTGGTGTTTAATTGGAGATAAGAGTCTCATGGACTTTCCTGCCCAGTCTGGCTTTGAATCATGATCCTCAGATTTTAGCCTCCTGAGTAGCTAGGATTACAGGCATAAGCCAGGCTCCAGGCATTTTTCTTGAGATGAGATCTTGCTCACTTTTTGCCCTAGCTAGCTTCAAACTTAGATCCTCCCAATCTCTGCTTTCCTTTTTTTTTTTTGGGGGGGGGGGACGGTCGTGGGGCCTGAACTCAGATAAGAGTCTCCTTGCCTTTTTTCACTCATAGATGGTACTCTACT
>NW_012267268.1:4897228-4910936 GCF_000151885.1 Dipodomys ordii | reverse complement strand
GCTGTGGCTCAAGTGGTAGAGCGCTAGCCTTGAGCTGAAGAGCTGAGGGACAGCGCCCAGGCCCAGAGTTCAGGCCCCATGACTGGACCCAAAAAAAACAAAAAACAAAAAGATAAACTACTGATGCTCCCCTCCCTTCAGATTTAGGAATAGAGTATAAGGCAAAGAGAATTCTAAAATTCCCAACTTGCTGCACAACTTGGGAACCACGGCCCTGTGTAGGCACGACTGCCATTCAAGGAGTCCTTGTCCTTCATGACACTCATTGATGCCTTAAGTCTCTTCTAGTTTTACCACTAACTCATTAAAATGCCAGTGTCAAGAAATGGGGTTGGAGCTCAGTGGTGGAGCTCATGCTTAGCATGTATGAGGTCCTGGGTTCTCCCCAGCTCCAAAAGGTTAAGAATTAGCAAAAAGCCAATATTCCTGAACAGTTGTATATATTGTCCACCTACACGGGCACAGGGCAGTTCGTTGCCCTTGGAGTCCTTTACAATGTGATAAGGAGCGAAGTGCACAGCTGGGCAGGACTAGAGAGAAGGTGGAGCCGCACACACCAGCCTCTAAGTGGGAAGGATGACCAACACCCAACTACCTGCAGGTAGGCCTGTAAGAAAGGCCTGAGTGGAGGGGAGCAGGGTGTACCCCTTCACTTCTTGTGCCTCTCTAAGCTCTTCGGCTCCACTCAGAAACCTGTGACTTGAGGGGCACCTCTGGCAGAGCTCCATGCCAGGGTCCTGGGACCATTATGCTCAAACACCAGAGCAGAAGCATTTGGGTAGGCAAAGACCTCACCAGGCTGGGGAACTTGAGGCTGTGAGCACAGGGCTACACCTCCCTGTGCTTGAGGCAGTGAGCCAGGCCCTAACCAGGGCTGGGCTGGACCTGGTTTGTTCTGACCACGTATTTGTTCTTCAGTGCAATTAGCCATCCATAATGCTTACAGCTCTCCAGACTTGCAGCTTATCTTGAAAATGATAGCATGCTGGGTCCAGAGACTCCTCTTGGACTGGCCTTGCCTCACACAGTGGGGTTGGGGACACATGGCAGGGGCACCATTACCCAGTGTGTTCCCATGGCCTGCCTCGCTGGATGACCCGTCTGGTCCCCACGCAGGGGGTCCTAGTCAGCAGTAACTACCCCACGACCATGACATGTGTTGGTGGCCCTGTGTCATCAGGGACAGGGAATGAGACTCTGTCTCTGGTGGACAGCACAGGTACAGAGCACTAAAGGAACAGAAGAGGTAGCACCTCATGAGGTTCAGAACGGGGCATGGGAACCTGGAGTATCCATTAGAGAACATGTACAGGAATGGATTAGGGGAAGGAGCCTAGGGCCAACTGCCAGGGAGGGATGCCAAGCACCTCCACTAACCTGGGCTCTTTCTGGCAGGGGCTGGTCGTGGCCATCCTCTACTGCTTCCTCAACAGCGAGGTGAGTGTCCTGGGGTGCCACTGGTCTAGATGCACGAGCTTCTTGGAGAGGACAGTGGGGGGCGGGGGGGGGTCTTGGGGAAAAGACTGAGCAGCACTCTTGGGAGTCTAAGCTCAGCAGGAGCAGCAAGGTTAGCTGGTAGTGCGCATCAGGTGCTACCCCCATCCTGATTCAGCAAAACTGAATTCTCTGGGTCTGGTTGGGGCTTCTGAAAGTAGTTTTTGTTATTGTTCTTGTTGACTAGCTGTAACTGAGATTTGCACTCAAGGCCTCTCACTTAGGGCAGGTGCTATACCACTCTAGCCATGACCCCCAATCCTTTCTGCTTTATTTTTCAGAAGGCCTAGCGCTTTTGTCCTAGGGGCCAGCCTCTGTACTTGAAAGTGGGAGAAGGGATGGGGTCTAGGGGAGGTGGGAAGTCAAATGAAGAGAGGAAGTGGGGGTGCGAGGAATGCAGTCACAAAAGTCAGTGTACATCCTACAGAATGAAGAAATTGAGGAAAGGGGTAGAGTTTGGAGGGATGGGGAAGAATGATGAAAGGCATGACATTGAACTTTAAACTGTGGCTCAGGCCTATAATCCTAGCTACTCAGGAGGCTGGAATCTGAGAATCATGCTTAGAAACCAGCCTTGGCAGGAAGTCTATGAAACTCTTAACTCCAATTAAGCACCACAAAAGCCAGAAGTGCATGCTTAGAAACCAGCCTTGGCAGGAAGTCTGTGAAACTCTTTTTAAATTTTTTTTTGGGGGTCCGGTCGTGGGGCTTGAACTCTGGGCCTGGGCGCTGTCCCTCAGCTCTTCAGCTCAAGGCTAGCACTTTACCACTTGAGCCACGACGCCACTTCCGGCTTTTTTCTTTTTGCTTATGTGGTGCTGAAGAATCGAACCGAGAGCCTCATGCATGCAAGGCAAGCGCTCTACCACTGAGCCACCTTCCCAGCCCATCTGTGAAACTCTTATCTCCAATTAAGCACCACAAAAGCCAGAAGTGCATTTGTGGCTGGAATGGTAGAGTACTAGCTATGAGCACAAAAGATCAGGGACACTGCCCAGGCCCTGAGTTCAAGCCCCAGGACACAACAATAACAACAAAAAAGAAAAACAACCAACCAGGTGCCGGTGGCTCATGCTTATAATCCTAGCTACTCAGGAGGCTGAGATCTGAGGATCGTGGTTCAAAGCCAGCCCAGGGTAAAAAAAGTCCTGGTGAGACTCTGATCTCCAGTTAACCACCAGAAAATAGAAGTGACACTGTGGCTCAAGTAGTAGAGCCCAAGCCTTGAGCTGAAAAGCTCAAGGACAGCACCCAGGCCCAGGGTTCAAGTCCCATGACTGACCAAAAAATGCATAAAGATCCTATAACCTCTACCTCCCTAATAGCCTGTACAGCCTAATATCATGTACCACCATGCCCAGTTTTTTTGGTTTGGTTTTGTTCTTTTGTTCCTGAGTTTGAACTTAGGAACTGGGTGATCTCCCTTAGCTTTTTTCTTTAAGACTGGTGCTTTATCACTTGAGTGACTCGACTCCTCTTTCAACTTCTTGGTAGCAAATTGGAGATATCACATAGACATTCCTGCCCAGGTTGGCCTCAAACCATGATCCTCAGATCCCAGCCTCTGGACTAGCTAGGATTATAGGCCTGAGCCACTGGCACCTGGTTAGAAAGTATTTTTAACCTCATTTGGGGAACTGTTATCCATAGTTAAGTTCAGGAAACATGGGGAAAGAGCTTAGGCCTCAACTACAGCCCATGTTCCTGACAGCAGTGCTATACATTCCATAGGTGACTGGGTCTCTACACAACACTTGACCTGTCTTCCCATAAGAAGATTCAGAAGTAGTGACAGTAGCTCAGTCTCCTCAGGTCTCCAAATAGGTTGACAACTCCCTGGGGATTATGCACTCCCTTAGAGGACTCTTGATTTTTTTTTTCCAGTGCTGGGGTTTGAACTCAGGGCCTGGGCCTCTTTGTGCTTAGGGCTAGCGTTCTGCCATTTGAGCCACAGTCCCACTCCCAGATTTTTCTGAGTAGATTATTGGAGATAACAGTCTCACAGAATTTCCTGTCTGGTCTGACTTCAAACTGTGATCTCAGCCTCCTGAGTAGCTGGGATTACAGGTGAGAGCCACTGGCACTGGGCAGAACTCTGATTTTGCAGAGCCTTTGGATAATGTCACCCGACTGTAGGCCCACAGAAACAATCACTGTATGGCACATAAGTAAAGCCTCTGTAGCAGGTGGACACTCTGGTTTACAGCACTCATGTGGAAATTAGTCAAGCATCAAGCCTAGCCTCATAAATGTGGCTGTTCCAGTTAGAGATTGTGAAAGAAATGTCCATAAAACCACTCTCCAGCACCCCACATGAATTCTGAGCTGGCCTGGGTGTCTTCTTTGGAATGAGTACCCAGTTGTCCTGGCTACCAAGATGTTGTATGTGGATGTTTGGAGCTTGGAAGCTTGGAAAATAAAGCCAACTCCTTTCTTTGGGATGCTATGTGACAAGATGGCAGGTCCAAGTGCCCAAGGTCCTTGGTACCAACAGCACACAGGGATAGAAATTGTCAGTCAGAGTGCACTGTTGCTGAGGAAAGCAGGGGCCAGCTGAGCAATGGTATCAGGCCTGCCCTTGCCTACTGGCTGATGCTGACACCTGATCTTGGGCAGGTGCAGCTGGAAGTTCAGAAGAAGTGGCGACAGTGGCACCTGCAAGAGTTCCCGCTGCGCCCTGTAGCCCTCAGCTCCTCCTTCAGCAATGGCCCCATCCATGGCACCAAGAGTCAAAGCACCTGCAGGGCCAGTGTCATCTGAGACTGCGGCAGGACTGCCTAGGGTCAGAGGTCAAGCCAGGAGCTGGGAGGGCCAGGCATGCTACAGGACAGGTATCTTCCCAACAGCAGCCACCCTGTGCTCTCCAGTGACTGCATGCACCCCTCCTCTCAAGTGCAGGACTCCTCAGAAGCAAGCAGAAGGAACTTGGGGGCAGCATGGGGAGGACAAGGGCCCAGGACTTTGTGTATAGTGCTCTTCTGGGAAGGGCAGTGTAGGAGCTCCATGGTGGGCAGAAGAATAAATGGTGCCTGGGAAGAGATTTGGTCTGTCTTTGTCAAGTCTTTTTGCTCTGGAACACAAGAGGAGGAAAAATACTTGGGCTCACTTCCTGCAGGAGGCGGGGCAACTCTTGGCCCTGAGCTCACGGTTTCAGACACCGTGAGAATTCAAGGCCTCAGGCACATGCCATCTGTCAGCCCTGCAATTCACTGGTGTAGTAGCTCTCCCCAGAGCTTTCAAGGCCCAAGGTAAACTGATCTGATGCAGTCATGGGGACCCTAGCCTCTTGTAGAATCTCTGCATGGTGTGAGGCATATGGGGTGTGGGGGCGGGGAGAAGGTGGTATAGCAGGAAGTACTGCATGCTTCCACTGGCTGGGAAGGTGGCTCAGTGGTAGAGGGCTTGCCTTGCAAGCATGAGGGCCAGGGTTCGATTCCTCAGCACCACATAAGCAGAAAAAAAGCCACAAGTGGTGCTGTGGCTCAAGTGGTAGAGTGCTAGACTTGAGCTGAAAAGCTGAGGGACAGTGCCCAAGCCCAGAGTTCAGGCCCCACAACCAACCAACCAAAACCAAAAACAAAACAGCTTCATCAAGGCCCCAGGACTTGCCAAGCTACTCAGTAAAGAGGTGACAGTTTGTCCAGAGTCCTTACTGTAAAATACACATGCTTCCAGGCTAGAAAGGACTGGGGTCTGTCTCCCCTCCCTACTAAGCTCCTCAGAACTATGAATCTTACCCTTCACCCTGGCTGTGCATTCCCTGGCGTATCTGTGCTCCTTAGCTCCAATGGAGAATGAAAGAGGGCTAAATACTTACCGTTTTGCTTGGCATCAGTGGCTCATGCCTGTAATTCTAGCTACTCAGGAGTCTGAGATTTTAGAATCATGGTTTGAAATCAGCCCAGAGAGGCAAGTCCATGAGATTTATATCTCAAATTACCTACCAAAAGGCTAGAAATGGAGTTGTAGCTCAAGTGGTAGAGTGACAGCCTTGAGCAAAAAAATTTAAGGGACAGTTCCTAGATCCTGAATTTAAAGCCCCAGTACTGACACACATGCGCACACGCACACACGCACACACACACACAACTTATACCCTTTTACAAAAAACAAAAGCATTCTGTAGAGAAGCAGAGACACTCAGCTTAGAGAAAAAAGTATCTTGCTTAAGGGAGGGCAGTTCAGGTCCAGATTGAGTGACCTTATCTCTTATCTTTCCTGTCTACTGGCTGCAGACAAGGCTTACCCCTTTGTACTTTACAGACTTCTGCTGGCCCCATTCCCACCTAAGATACAGCCTATATGGACCAAGCAACCCTCACAACTTCTCAGGAGGGGATGTGGCTCAGTGGTAGTGGACTTGCCCAACATGCACATGGCTCTGGGTTCAAACCCCACCACCATGGGGGGGGAAAATCCTTCTCAGGTCATTCCCAGGAACTCTCTGCATCTTGGTGGCTCCATGTTGGCAACCTTAGACTCTCTACCTGGGAGGAGATAAAGAGGATTTGGGCATAATGGCACATATCTACAAGCTCAGCTATGTGAGGGGACTGGGAGTAATGACCAACCTACCCAACATATCAAGATACCAGCTCAAGAAAAAAAAAATCAGGTAGATATATATGGCCAGTCCAGGAACGAACGTTCAGTGAAAAAGCACAGAGACTAAAAAAATGTATCTATTTCTGGGCAGAAAAATGACTGGAAATATGGCAGTATGATGAATGACTATAGATCCGCAGTGAGGATGGAAATCTCCACCTGCCCAACTCCCTTCACCAACCCTCATCCCCAGGATGGCTGTTAATCATTATCCAAGGTCTGCCAGTTCCCATCACCCCCAGGGAGTTCAGCAGGTCCAGATACGTGCTCCTCGTAATGTGTTCTAGGATCAGAATTGGTACCCTGAGGCCATCTAACCCTTACAAAAGATAGATATGCACGTGCTCCTGTGTATACCCCCTGGCCTGGTATCAGAAATGAGCCAGGACCCACTGGAACAAGGGCTCAAGGAAGGATCTGGATCTGCTGGTAGAAGCTGGGGTTATCTGGGGCTTATGAGATCCCCATAAAGAGCAAGAGAGAACTCAAGCCAAATGATTTGAAAACCTATGAGCAAGATATTTAAAAGAATCTTGCTAAGTCAGGAAAATGTGCCAGCAGGCATTCCTTCAAGTGTGGAAATCTGAGGCACTGATTGGTCCCTGGTCTGGAGGAGGGTGATCCATTCTTGGCACCCTCAGGAGCCCATAGCCCACTACAGAGTCAATGAAACAGGTGTGAACTGTACTGGAGTGTGGCTAGCCTGGTTACCTGTAAACAGGTCTGCTTTCAAATCGATTCTACTCCAAGGAAGAAAACTCAAGAAAGGAGTTTTAAAATGTGTTCTTCTTTTAGAAACAACACCCTAGTAATTCGACTAAACCTCTGTAGATTGTGGCTACAGGAACACTCCTAGCTCCACAGAAGCCCCTGGACCGTTTCAAGTCGACCACCCAGAGCTTAGTGGCTAAGAGGAAAGCTTCAAAGTCACAGTTTCACTCAATCCCAGATGGAGGTCACAAGTTGGAGAGGTACCATCTTGATTACACTTTCTTGTAGAAGCCAAGGTCCCTGAGTGGGGTGCTGGGGGTGGGGGCTAGAATTTCCTTGGCTGGTCCCAGGGCTGGCTGAGGCTGTTGATATGAAGGCCACTGATAGCATTGAGGAAGAAGAGGAAGGAGGCCGTGAACTCACACCAGAACATCAGGGTGAAGCCAACGAGCGTGACCTGATTCCGGAGGAGAATCACGAAACTCAGGAGCCCCCCAGAGGAGAGGATGAAGGCGACCAGGAGAAGAAAGGAACCGATGGTCCACTTGCGGCGCGAGTAGATATCCTCACACACCTGAGACACCATGAGGAGCTCCAAGCCAAAGATGGCAGCTACCACAGCCATGGAGGCCACACTGCGGGCGAGGCCTAGGCCTATGGCCAGTCCTGGCACATGGGCCTGGCTCAAGTCTCTGAGGCATTGTGGTCCACTTTGGTTGGTAATGGTGCAGAAGTGCCACAGCCCAAAGAGGCGGTTGTCATCCAGCAGCCAGTAGCCATCGCAGATGGAGATGGAAGAAAGGACAACAGCCAAGGCGGTACATGCAATGATGAGGGTCCGGATAAAGGATTCAAAGAAGGACCGGTGGGGCCTCTTGAGGCCCAATGCCCTGTGAGCCTGAAAGACACCATGGGAAGCAGGATCGGTGAGAGCCTGTGTCACACTTCTCCAGGGAAGACCCCCAAACATGCCTTCCAACTCCCCGCTGGCTCTATTTTCTGCTCCCATCTCACAGGAAGCCTGGAACTGGTCATCTCTACCCCAATCTCCACCCCCATGCTGACCCACCTTTCTACCTGTATCCCCATTTGCAGTGAGTGTCCGGTGCTTACTAGGAACTGATTATTCTCTTACCATTCTTTATGTTCTCCACAATGGATGGAAAGCTCAAATTAGCCAGCAAACCTTGTCTGGCTCTAGTGACCTGAAGCAAGCAGTCTACCTTAGCTTCATTGTATACATAACAACAGTGCCTGGAAGGCAGGGCTCTGGGGCTGAACAGAGCCTGGAGACGTACTAGGCCTTGTAAAGGCCCCAGGACACAACCACCAGTTTTATCTCCACCCCAGCCCACTTGTTTATATCCTTTCTATAGTTGCTCTAGGACTGCAAGACATTATCTTGTTTTCCTGAGTACTGAAAATCCAGGTTTGTACCTTGCCCTTCAGCCTTGCTCGGGCTCTACCCCACCCACACCTGCTAAGGCAAAGTGTCTGCACCAGCAGTTTCTAGGCCTGGGAAAGTCACCTTGGTGTTCAGCCTGCAGTGCTGAGCACCCTAACCCTGCTAGTTTTCCAGTGAGTCCTGTCTCAGACCTGAGATGTCATGCAGGCTCTGCTCTCAATCCAATCCACTAAGCAAAGGAACTAGGACACTGAGGCAGACACACTGCCACTGCCACAAGCACTGCAAGATTTGTCTGCCTCCCTCTCCAGCTTTGCCTCCCTGTTCTCTCCCTACCACCTGGCTCAGGCCCCATATTAGCCCCTGCTGTATAGTTTCATGTCTGGACCTTTCTTCTCTTACAGCTCTGGCCACCTGCCAGAAGACTTTTTTTTTTGGTTTTGCGGGACTGGGGAATTGAATTCAGGGCATTGTGCTTGCTAAGCAGAAGCTCTACCACTTGAACCATGCTTCAAGTGCTTTTGCACTTTAGTTTTTTTTTTTTTTTTAAATCTAGGATGTTGTACTTTTGGACTTCAATTCTCTATCCTCCTATCTCTACCTCTCAAGTAGGTAGGATTATAAGTGTGTACCTCCAAGTCCGGCAATCCTTTTCTCCATTATTTAGGTCTGTTTAAAGTTACCATTTTAGTAAAGTGGGTCCTCTGCTTGTATTTTCCAACAGAGACCCCTGTTTTGCTTTCTGTACCTGTGGTGTGTATGCGTGAGTGTGCACATTTGAGCATGTGTGTACTAGTCTTGAGGCTTGAACTCAGGGCCTGGGTGCTATCCCTGAGGGTTTTTGTTTTTTTGCTCAATATTAGCATTCGGCTACCTGAGCCACAGCTCCACTTCTAGTTTTTGTGTGTGAGTGTGTGTGCTTAATTGAAGAGTCTCACAGACTTTCCTGCCTAGGTTGGTTTTGAACCCTGATCCTCAGATCTCAGCTTCTTGAGTAGCTAGGATTATAGGTAGATGCTCAGCTTCTACATACCATTTTGCCTGCAATTTGGAATGACATGATAGCTGCCTTTCTTGGACCAAGTCCTCTAGGAGAGCAAGGCTCCTATATCTAGACAGTACTTGGCACAGTGTCAGACCTTTGCATTCAGAAGGTACTTGAGGAAGAGCCATGAGATAAATGAAAGGTCAGATTTGCAACCTGTCATTTCCATCTGAAGCTTCCTGTAAATGGAGTCTCCTGCTTAGTTGTAAATTAAAGTATATACAAGAATAGAGAATGAGCAGGGCTTCGGTGGCTCATGCCTATAACCTTCACTACTCAGGAGGCTGAGATCAGAGGATCATGGTGTATATACAAGAAACAGTTACATCCTGGTTTGAGAGGTAAACGCAACAGTGGCTACTAGGGAACTAGGGTAATTGAGATCAGGGGCTATGGGCGCTCCCTACACTGAGTGCAAAGGAGTATTCCAAAGGTGACTTTCTCCTCTTCTGTGGGTCGAAAGGCAGAGCCTTGCACTAGAGACTAAGCAGGTTCTCCTTAGGCTGCCTGCCTACATTTCCACACATTCAAGCTACTTTCATTTCAATCCCAAGGACCCAAGAACAAGGAAACTTGTTGAAGTAGCATTCTTTTCCTCCTCCTTCTTCTGCCTGTACCTTGGGTTGAACTCAGGACCTTGTACTCTCCTTAATCTTTTTGTTGAAGGCTGGGGTTCTACCACTTGAACCACAGCTCTACTTCCAGATTTTTGGTAGCTAATTGGAAATAAAGAGTCTCACAATTTTTCCTGCTTGAGCTGACTTCAAACCATGATCCTCTGATCTCAGCCTCCTGAGTAGTGAAGGTTATAGGCATGAGCCACCGAAGCCCTGCTCATTCTCTATTCTTAAACCTTTAAGGTTGGTAGAGGAGAAAGCTCCATGAGAAAACTGAGTTATATGGAAGACAAGTGACTTGTCCAAGATCCCTTGCTCAAACTGAGTAAAGTTTGTGACAGCTGCTCAGACAGTAGAATCACGGGTGGAATCCAGTCAACTAGGAAATGCTGACTGAGGCCCTTTCCATATAGCCTTTGTGCTAGAGCTCAGTGTTACTGAAGAAGAAAGGATATGAGCCCAGATCACTGGCCACACCTTGGATCCAAGGCATACCTTGGATCTACATCTCCACTCAGGTGCTGGCATGACACCAAGAATACCTAGGCAGCAACACTCAGACAGGAGTGTGGGCTGTGCTGTCAAGTGGTGCCCAGATTCCTAGAAAGCTTCAGCACTGGGGAAGGCGGTGGGAAAAGCTGAGTGGAACACCTCAGTCCCCCTCCTCACTCCTGCTGCAACAGACCCACTACCAGCCGAAGGCATGGAGGTCTAGGAGTTTTCATTGCATTGTATGAGTTGGGGGAAAAAAATGAGGATCTATAGGTAAGAAATGAAGCAAAGGAAGCAGAAAATAGTGCATCTTCATCTCCTCTACAAACCAAGGAGGCCTTTGTCCTCAGGTGAGTTCTTAACCTATTTATTTGCCAAATTTTCTCATCTATAAATGAAGTTAGCCAGTTGCCAGTGGCTAACTCTTGCAATCCCAGCTACTCAGTAGGACAAGACCTAAAGATCAGATTCCAAACTAGCTGGGGCAGACAAACCTAAGAGACCTGTATCTTCAGTTTACCAGCAAAAGACTTATGGAAGTATGGTTCAAGTGATAGAGTACAATCCTTGAGAAGGGAATAAAAAAAAAAAAGCTAAAGGAGAAAGGAAGGCCCTGAGTTTATGCCTGAGTACTAGTGCAAAATAAATATAAATGAAGTTGGTAACACCAGTTTGAAAGTTGTGTCTACAAAGCACGTAGCAAGGAAATCCCTAAAGATATAGTCAGAGGTTGGGACAGTCCCGGCCTCAGAAGACAAGTTATAGGATCACAGGACCCAGAAACCTTTTGCCCCTACACATCACAACACTGACAAACAGGTACATCCTGTCCCTTCTTCAGCCCTGCCCATCCCAGGCCCAGACTGGACTTTAATCTCCAGGTCCAAAGACATCACACTGAGATCTGAAAGAAAAGAAAGCTGATCTCATTTCACCTTCCCCTCCGTCCCCACTCCTGCACCAAAACAGGGCTTCATTTCAATTCTCTGACCACCTATGAAACTCCAGGGGTTAAGTGAGATCTTGTACATAAAAGATGCATGACAAACGGGCAGCCCTCAGTTCTCAGGAGTGATTAATAATATCAGTAACAATGATACATATTGTTGTCTTCCTTCCAAACCACTGGACACCTTGTCCCTATTCTGCCAGGGCTTTCTTTGGTCACCTTTCAGTGACCAGGGCCTGAAATCATCTTCAGGGGGACAGAGAGGTAGGGACGAACAGCTCAGTGGAAAATGATTTTAAGGCAATCACTTAAGTCCACTAAGAGCACTGCTTTATAGTTTTGCTTCTCATCTGTGACCTTGAATGACCCCTATTGATGATGAAACAAAGATTCTTTGATGCTCTAAGGCTACTGAATGCAATGGCTTGATCCTTTCTGTCTGTCCCATAAACCAGGATCTCACCTGCTCCCCTTGGCCAACAGCATCCTCAAGGAGAAAACCTTGAGTACCTACTCATCCCCATCCCTAACACTGCCCCCCCAACACTCCCTTGCCAGGCCTGAGTCAGGACATCCTCTTCACTGTTAAGACTAAGTGCTGAAGAGTCAGGGCCCTGGCCTGCCCTTTTCAATCTGTCTGGACCACCCTGCTGGCAAGAGCCAGTCTTGTTTTTGGCTCTTATTATGTTTTGTGTTTATTTTTGCCAGTTGTAGAGCTTGAACTCAGGGCCTGGGCACTGTCCTTGAGTTTCTTTTGCTCAAGGCTAGCACTCTACCGCTTCAGCCACAGTGCCACTTACAGCTTTTTCTGTGTATGAGGTACTGAGGAATGGAACCCAGGGCTTCATGCATACTAGGCATGCACTCTACCACTATGCCACATTCCCAGCCCCTCAGCTCTTATTTTTAACACCCTCCCCTCACCTAGCAGTGGTGAGGGGTACCTATCTCCTAAAGTGGTGGGGATGAAGTTATTGCCAAAGTGCAAGTCCTTCCCGAAGGGGCAGTTCAACTCTCCCAGCCCGTTCACTTCTTCCCCTTCTTGAGCCACAAATTCCTTCTCTTCCCCAGAAGAAAACCTTGAAGCTTTCCCACCCCTAAATTTAAGACTCACTTCCCTTATCTACTCCAGGTTTATAGGTCTCCCTCCCGGAGGCAGAGACCACACCCAGGCCTAAATTCCAAGTCCCCAATCACCCCGGCCCAAAGCAGCAGCCCAGTCTGGACAAAGAAGGACATTCCTGCCCCACCCTAGCCTCTGGCTCTTGGCTGAAAAGGATAGTGCAGGGAAAGATTAGGTGGCTTTGGAGATATGAATCTGGGGTCTCAATCTTGATTTTGTCACTTGGCTGACCGCAAGAAGTGACTTCTGGGCCTCAGTTACCTCATCTATGAAATGGGTAAAGTTGGGCATGATGGCTCATTGGTGTAGTGTCAGACACACCATCCCAGCTACTTAGACAGAGGCTGAGGCAGGAGAATCCCTTGAGCCTAGGAGTTAGATCAATGTGAGCGATGTAGGAAGACCGCATCTCAGAACAATAATGATTAAAATAATAGTAGCAATAGTTGTGATAATAATAACAGACGGACAGAAGAGTACCTAACATTATCAGTATTATTAAGGGCTCCGAATATCCGAAGGCGAGGTGGAGGGGCCTCTCCTGCCTTGGGCACCGGGCGGGACAGGCGCGTGGCCGGTGGGTGAAGCGGCCAGCCGGGTGGGGCGCCGGGGCGGCGGGTGGCGGACGCGCGGCTCGCGCGCGGCGCTTCTACCGGGCAGGAAGGTGCAGGTTCCCGCCAACATCACCCCCTTCCCCGCGCGGGGAGAGCCCTTCCTCGGGGGCGTCGGGGCTCCCAGCGAGTCCGCCCGCTCGGCACCTCCAAAGCTGTTTGTGGGGCGCGGTCTTCCCAGTCCCCGGGCCCGGAAGCCGGCGCTTCCCGGCGGCGCGTCGGTTACATAAGCCCGGCCGCCTTGGCCGGGGCGCCCGCCGGCCGCGGGTCCGCCGTCGCCACCCCGACACCTCGTTTATTTTAAAGGCAGTCCAGACCAACAGGTCGCTGAGAAGCATCCAAGTCCTCCGGGGCCATGCTGGGGGGGGGGGTGCTGAGCCTCCGGGGGAGCCGGCTCCAGGAGAGCGGCACCGGGGCGGGGGAGGCGGGCGCCCCGGGATGCTCCCCCGCGCACCCTCCCGGGAACCCGAGGGTTCCAAGCAGGGGCCGGAGGAGGGGCTGGGCACGGAGGGGCACCGGCGCCCCGGGTGCAGGCTGGGTCTCGGAGGGTGCGGGGTCCCCGTCTCCCACCCTCCACGGTGGGCAGCGCCCCGGCCGGGCACCCCACGGGCCCCCCGAGCTACCTGCGCGGCGATGGCCGTCATGCTGCTCCGGTC
>NW_012267268.1:4891673-4897177 GCF_000151885.1 Dipodomys ordii | reverse complement strand
ATTCCTCAGCACCACATAAGCAAAAAGAAAAAAGGCGCTTCGGGCCTGGCCCTGACCCCGGACGGCTCTGGCGTCACGGAGTCAGCCCCTCCCCCCATCCCGAGGGATGACACCTCCCTGCCCCCCCCCCGGCCTCTCCCCCCCCAGCCCTAGCTGGAGAACGGAGCTGACTTCTGGGGCGCAGATTCCATCCGGACTGGGGGCCACCCCCAGCGGGGTGGGAGGACCCGACCGGGTCTGGAAGGCTCCCACCTTCACTGCTCGCTGTGTGACCTTGGGCTGCAGGTTTAATAAGTGAGATAAAGTGACAGACCATGCCTGGCCTCTTGTAAGTGTCTGTGAGCTGTGTCCTCGGCCCTCAGGGGGATGGGACAACCCGTCCAGCCCAAGGTGCTTGTGGGGCTTAGGGGCACCGGGCCGGCGAGCTTGCTTAGCAAGGCTGAAGGGCCCAGCTTCCATCCCCAGCATGGGGGAGGCTGGGGAAGGGGGCCATTGCCTTTCAGCTCTCCAGGGAAAGGTCTGACATTCAGTCACCTGGCTCCTTTGGGGCAGGCAGCTATTCCGTGACTGTACCACCCGGTCCTCAGTCGTGGGAGAGAGACAGGAAGTGAGAGCGGTGCATTCAACCTCCACTCTCAAGTTCATCAGAATCTATCTCTGTCTGAGGGCCCCTTGTGCACTGGGCAGTGGTAGATGGAGGCCCAACACTGGAGGGTCTTGCTGAGCCTTCCCTAATCCAGAATGGAGTTCAGGAGTTCCAGTCAAAAACTCATTGTAGCCAGACTCCGGGTGATTCATGCCTATAATCCTAGCTGATTAGGAGACCAAGATAGATCTGAGGATTGAGGTTCAAAGCCAGCCTGGACAGGAAAGTCGGTGACTCTTATCTCTAATGACTCACCAAAAAGTGGACATGGAGCTGTGGCTCAAGTGGTAGAGCTCCAACCTTGAGGGGAGGGAAGCTAGGAGAGATGACAAGGCCCTGAATTCAAGCCCAGTACCAGCACACATTCTCACACACTCATTGTGTATTAGTACCACGTGGATGGTTGTTCTATTTCTGAAACAGTAGGTGAGGATGAGATATTGATACTGTGGGTTTAGAGGCCAGAACTACCAACATAAGGTGTAGGGTAGCTGACCAGATCTAGCCAGCTCAGCCTGTCCCATCCCCTTTTCTCAGTAGCCACACTCACCTGCTCCCTAAATTCTGGTGGCTGGAAGCAAGAGGTCCCCCCTCCTCTGCTACCAGCCTCTCAGGAAGGAGGACCTGGCTTTGTTGGGGGTCCCTTCATTCCAGGGGCCTAGGGTGCCCTGTGGGAGAACCTAGTTTGCAGCATCTCACCTAATGGCAGGAAGCCCAGTGCCTATAATGAACATCAGAAGGAACTGTCAGATAATCAGCCTGCGCCTTTTGCTTTCTAAAAAAAAAAAAAAAAATCTTTAGTTGCCATTCAAAAAAGCAGTATATGAATACAATGAATCTTAATCTTTGCCACACCTTTCATCAATCTTCCCTCTCCCAACTTCACCCCTTTCCTCAATGTCCTGGTGCCTTCTAAGATTTCATGTGTGGTAGGTAGGACATGTTTGGGGATAGATTGCTTTGTTCGTGTGAACAGGAAAAGTTAGAATCAGTAGAACTTAAAGCAAATATGCATTGTCATCAAGAAGGCTGAAGAAGTAGAAAGACCTTCAGGAAAATAAGGAGGAAGTGAGTGGCCATGGCCATCAGGAAGTGCTAGACACAGGGCTGGATTCTGAGTAAAGTGTGTGCTAAGATCCTCAGACTGTGGGCTTGGGAACCCACAACACCCTCCTCAGCGGAAGCCATCTGCTCACAAATGAATATCCAGGGAAGAAAGTATTTCAGGTGTCTGTGGCTGGGATGGAGGTAGGGTGGGATGTCAGGGTGGGCCCCCACCTGTGGAAACAAAAACAGCATGAGTGATGGGGCTGAGTCCATGGCCGAACTGGACTATTCTTGATTTCTTCTGCTTTTTCTCCAGTGTGTCCCTCCTCCATTCCTACTTACATTCCTAGCCAGAGTTGGGGGAAAGAGAACTGACAGAAAGGGAAGAAGTGGTCCCCATCTCTCACCTCTGACCATTCCTGTCTGATGATATAGGTCAATCTACTCTAAGAGTTCCAAGGTGGCCAGGACACACTGCCCTGGTTTCAGTAGTCAGCCCACAGCGTTCTCTCACCTCTTGGTCTTTGAACTTTCTCCTCTGCCAGAAAAGTTTTACCTCATGATATAGCTAGCCTGGGAGTACAGCTCAGTGGTATAATGCTTGACTAGTGGATGTGCAGCTCTGGGTTACAATCCTTAACACAACAAACAGCCACATCTAAGATTCACCATTATGTCCATTAGTCCTTGGAATTCTGGACTCAAATGTCACTTGATCAGAAAAGCATACCAAGATCATCATATCTACAATGTTCCCCTGAATTCTTTACCCTCCCTGCTTTCCATCTAGTTCCCTCCTCTTCTTCTAATGCTGGAAGTTCTGTCCATCTAAGAAGTACTACAGTTTAATTCTTTATTTTACTTTCTGGAATTGGACAACACTTCATTCCATAAATCAGGACTGAATTCTATACAACAGAACAGACAGAAAAAGAGTTTGAAGAGAGCAGAAACAAATAAACAAAAAGAAGGCTGGTCATTTCTGTTTCTTTTCCTTGTGAGGTGCTATGGAGAAGAATGATAGAAAAATAACTGATTGGTTAATGTCGGGTTAATTCAAGTTAACGTCTATCTGAAAGGATTAAGGCTAGGAACTTCATTGTTATACCAACTGAAATTGCCACTTTGGGAAATTTGGTTATTTCTTCTAATATTTTTTCCTAAGAAAAGCAGCTTCATTTTAGCCAGGTGACATGAAACTTTAGCATAGGTGACTCCATTTTGACTTTAGCCTGGTCTGTTCTCTGGTGTCTAGTTCAAGAGCTTAGCCAAAACAAGGGCCCCCATGTGATCCCCTCTCCTCCTATCCCCTCCCCTCTTTTCTTCTCCCTTCTCCGCTTCTCCCCTCTCTTCCCCTCCTAACTTCCCTTTTTATTGCTCTTTATTTCATTCTTTTACTAGAGTTTTAAACTTGAGGCCCAAATGCCAGGAGTTCCATATGTCAGGACCAGCCATTCACACCTGTATGCCAAATAAAGAGACATGGTGAAGAGTAGAGAGAGGAGATTTATTACATGGCATGGATATATCATGGGAACACAGCACTTCAGTACATCTTCAGCCATCTTCAGGGGTATAGGCATGTGCTTTAGGGGTATGTGTTCGTGTGTGTGTGTGTGTGTGTGTGTGTATGTGCACGCGCACGCGCGTGTGCCTGTGTGTCTGTGCTAGTCCTGGGGCTTGAATTTAGGGTCTAAGCACTGTCCCTTTTGCTCAAGGCTAGTGCCCTACCGCTTGAGCCCACAGCTCAAGCTGGGAGTAGTCCATTTGGAGATTAAGTGTCTCACACACTTTTCTACCTGGGCTGGCTTTGAATCATGATCCTCAGATCTCAGCTTCCTGAGTAG
Source organism: Dipodomys ordii (assembly GCF_000151885.1). Classification (NCBI taxonomy): domain Eukaryota; kingdom Metazoa; phylum Chordata; class Mammalia; order Rodentia; family Heteromyidae; genus Dipodomys; species Dipodomys ordii. The sequence goes on along the minus strand of NW_012267268.1, from coordinate 4,893,637 downwards.
CTAGGATTAAAGGCGTAAGCCACTGGTGTCTGGCTGGGCTGGGGGTAGAGGGAGAGAAATAGGCCTAATTATTACATAGTCCTATATAAAATGACTTGGTTCATTATTTCAGTTCTTGTTTTGAGCAGGGTCCTGTTCCTTTAGAGGTATTTTTGGTGCCTTATCATAAAGATGTTATAGATCAACTCTGTCTTTCTCAGAACCATTGGTGATTGAAAATTGACTACAGAGAGAAAAGCTTAGCACCGAGACAGACAATGGAGGCAGAGATGTCAAGTTTTTTTTTCTCCCACTATTAATTAATTCTTGGGCCCAAGTAAGGAATTGCAGGTATGTGCCACCATGCTAGTTAAATAGGTTCTCAATATGTAACCCAGGCTATATTTTGAACCTGCAGACTCAAGTGATCCTCCTGCCTCAGTCTCCTTGTTAACAGGGACTACAGGAATCTGTCAATAAGCCCAGATCCATAATTTTTTAACAATGCTAAAACACCAAGGACTTTGCCACGTTCACTGCTTACATCAGAGCCAGGCACACAGCAGGTGCTCAATAAATATTCATTGAATACATGGATTGATCATTCACTTACTATGTACTCACTATTGTCTAGGCCAGAGAAGGACAAAGATGAAAAACAGAGTCCTTGTGGGGTAACCACTGAGTCTGAGGATGAAATCTTTCATTTCTGTTTCACTCATGGCCTCCTCAGTTCAGGTTCTATACCTTCTGTTTCTCCCCCATATGTCTTTTCTCTATGCTCTCTAGCTGCCTTGCCTCTGCCTGTGGTAGGCCCCTCACTCTGGCCAGGTGCCTGCAAGACCACCTCTGTTCTCACTCTTCTGGTGTTTCAAGGGTCTTCCATTGAGCTCTAGCCGCACTGGCCTCTCAGGCAGGGTTGGGAACTACCTCTGCTGTGGAAGCTTCTGCAATGAGCACTCTGTGTGACAGGCCTTCGCTGGCATCTGCAGTGCCTCTTCAGGGTCTCATTGATGTCTCTACCCTCTCTAATCCTCCACACACATGCCCTCTCAGTGGTCGGAGTATCAAACCCAGCCTTGAGCAAACTAGGCAAACACTCTACCGTTGAGCTACACCCCTCTTCTCACTTTGAACATTTCAAAATTGTTTCTTGGATTTATCCTTCCTTCCTTCCTTCCTTCCTTCCTTCCTTCCTTCCTTCCTTCCTTCACTCTCTTCTTACTTCCCTCCTTCCTGTTTTGCTTCTTTTTCTCCCTTCTTCCTTCCTTTCCTTCCTTCCACAAGTGGGTCTCACTATAAAGTCCAGTCAAGCTGTTACTGGTGGCTCATGCCAGTAACTGTAGCTACTCAGGAGGCTAAGATCTGAGGATCACAATTCAAAGCCAGCCTGGGCAGAAAGTCTGTGAGACTCTTATCTCCAATGAACCACCAGAAAACCAGAAGTGGTGCTGTGGCTCAAGTGGTAGAGCTCTAGCCTTGAGCTGAAGAGCTGAGGGACAGCACCCAGGCCCAGAGTTCAAGCCCCATGCCAGAGGGGAAAAAAAATCCCAGTCTAGCTTCCAGTTTTCCAGCCTCCTGCCTCAGTTTCCTTGGTTCTGGGCCATCACACCTGGCTTTCTTTTTCCCTCACTAAGTACACTAAGGTTTATAAGAGCTGGACTTTGTCCCTTCGTCACTGCCCTCTGGCTAGCCCCTGCAGTGGTGTCTGGTCAGTAAGATTTGTTCATTGATGGCCAAGTGTTGAATACACATTTCCCTCTGTGAGCCTGTTTTCTATCCACTAGAGAGAAACTGCCCTGTTGGCGTTGAGGAATGCTATAAGAATATGTATATCGGGCTGGGAAGGTGGCTCAGTGGTAGAGTGCTTGCCTTGCATGCCTGAGGCCCTGGGTTCAATTCCTCAGCACCACATAAGCAAAAAGAAAAAAGCCGGAAGTGGCGCTGTGGCTCAAGAGATAGAGCGCTAGCCTTGAGCTGAAGAG
>NW_012267268.1:4839433-4890896 GCF_000151885.1 Dipodomys ordii | reverse complement strand
TCAAGGCAAGCGCTCTACCACTTGAGCTACAGCGCCACTTCCAGTTTTCTGGTGGTTTATTGGAGATAGGAGTCTCACGGTCTCTCCTGCCTGGGCTGGCTTTGAACCGCGATCCTCAGATCTCAGCCTCCTGAGTTGCTAGGATTACAGGTGTGAGCCACCAGCGCCCTGCAGCCAAAGTTATCTTTATCTGTAATCCTTTCAATAGTCATTTACTATCAACCTCCGAGTCCGACCTGATTCAGGACCTGGCTCAGGACTACCAAGTAAAATCCCTCCCAGTGCATAACTAAGGTTGGTGGACTCCTAACCTCCACCAACCCCTGCAGACAGCCAAAACAAAACAGCTAAAGCCTGTAGAAGGGTTCCGAGCAATCTAATAGGTAAATGAACTGATTTATTATTTTCTTTAGTTCAGTGACTATCAAAGTTCATGTTCATGTAACTACTTCCACAGAGAAATTCGACAAGGTTTCTTGAGTCTGAGTTCTTGAGCCTTGGTCAATCAAGTGACTCAAGATAAAGTCTTTTGGAAGGGGGAGGCACACGGAGGGGCGGAGGAGGGGGGGGGATCGTAGTTGTGGAGATGGGAGGGGCAGGGATAGTAGAGGAAAAACAAAGGAGGAGGCAACAATGCTTGATAAGAAATGTACTCATTACCTTGCTCATGTAATTGTAACGCCTCTGTACAGTATTTTCACAATAAAAACATATATATATAAAAGATAAAGTCTTTTCATTTCTTATGAGTATGTGTGTGTGCTCACACGCAAGCACGCACACATGCACACTCAGGTTCTGGGGCTTGAACTTAGGACCCCATGGGCTCATGTGGCTTTTTTACCCAAGGCAGGTACTCTGCCACTTAATCCATATCTCTACTTGCACCATTTTGCTGGCTAATTGGAGATAGGAGTTTCACAGTCTTTTCTGCCCTGGCTAACTTCAAACTGTACTATTCAGATCTCAGCCTCCTGAATAGATAGGATTATAGGTACAAGCTACTAGTGCCCGGATTTTTAAAAAAAAATTCTTTTCAAAACTGTATTATTTTATGTAGAGAGGGTAGGAGGGAACAGGGACTTCTGGTTGCGGGGTACAGTAGGACAGACACTAGAGACACAGGGGAATAATCCTGGCTGCTAACTGTGCCTTGCACTTCTGAGCTGTGCAGCGTTCTCCTATTGTGTGAACTTGGAGAACAGCCCCTCACCCACATATTCCCCCCCCCTACACACCCTGCTCTGGCCTCCCCTCATCTCCCTGGAGTCTTCCTCTTCTCTCAGCCCTCTCCCACTGGCAGGTTCCTTTTCTTCCCTGGCTCAGGCTTCTTGGTGCCCTTTGCCTCTTCTACCCTTAGCCCAGCCCTACATTCTGACCTCCTCAACTTCCCAACTGCCCAGCCAGCTGGCGATTGCAACACAGACCCTGTTTACCACATTCTGCTGGGATTAGAATCTGTGGGGACTCCCAGACTCTGCCCTGTGGCTTTTCAGTGTCTTCTTCCCCAGCTGGAGTTGGGGCCACATGTGTGTCAGCCAGGGAGCCCCCATCTCAGACACCTGCTTCTGATGGTGGGGGTGGGGATAAGGGCTATTTGCACTTGAATTAAGGAATGAACCAATCAGGGACTAAATAGCTTTCCCAACTATTTCTATATAATAAAATTTCCTCTACATTTTAGGTGGTATGAAGGAAACTGCATTTAGAGGTGATGAAAATAATGTAGATGGATGGGATCACTAAGGGTGGGGTTGTGTGTGTGTGTGTGTGTTTTCCTGTAGGGTCCTCAGTTTTCTAAGTTCAATACTTCATTTTCTTTTTTTTCTTCCAGTGCCAGTACTAAGGCTTGAGCTCAGCATCTCAGGCTCTCTTGGCTTTTTCACTCAAGGCCGGTGCTCTACCACATGAGCTACACCTCACATCCAGCTTTTTGCTGGTTAATTGGGGATGAGAGTATCATGGACTTTCCTGCCCTGGTGGCTTTGAACCATTATCCTCAGATCTCAGCCTCCTTGATTACATGCGTGAGCCACCAGCAACTAGGTTCAAATCCTCCTTTCAAATCCTTGAGATTTTTAGCCCCTCAGGGCCCCAAATCCTCCCATCCTGATGGGGGAATTCTAGTACTTTTTTTATTTGCATACTTGGACACTTGACTTATCTGCACCCTCAGAGACACCCGATCTCTTGGCCCAGGGTCACTCATTATGTAATGCTGACTGCCAGCTCATCATGCCCAGGAATGTGTCTTGTTCTTCCTTCTCAAGAAACCCTGCAGAGATCAAAGTGCCCAGGAAGCAAAACAAAGCTTGGCGCTGGTTGGTAGGCAAGTGTGATGGCCAGGAATTTGAATGATGGAGACAGGGCTCTAGAGGAGCCTGGGAAATAGCCCATCTGACTTATTAGATTTGTATGTACTAGGGTTGAGTCCAAGTGTTAGAAATACATAGTGATTCTCCAGTGTCAGAAATGAATAGACACACAAGAAATACAAGAGATGTCATCGAGGCAATTTACTTTTGTGCAAAAGAGTGCAATACTCTACCCAGAGCTAGGCAGGCACACTGGACAGAGCAGTTTGCTAGGTTTTGATCCCAGTCCAAACTGTCCCTCCTCCTTGTCAAGGAGTTAGGCTCACAGTCTAAGTATAATTGGTTACCAAGATTGGAAAGGGGGCTATTCTTTAACTTTTTTTCAAACGTTTGCAATTTTTTTTTCATCACAACTGGCTGGGAGTGGGGCTGGGGGCAGGGTAACTGGCAGATACAGTTAGAGGAGGTTGATGAGGTCCATGGAAATTTCCCACTCAAAGGGGGGGGGTCTTATTCCTTTTGACTCCATTGATAAAGATTTCTTTTTCTAAAAAGCAGCACATTTGCTAGTTGCAGTCTTATTCTAACTCTTGTGATGCCATGCTAGCCAGTCACAAGCAGCACACCTGGTCATTCTAACTTATTAACTCCTAAGACACAAGATTCACATTCCTCACATGGCTGCTGTTACAGATAATACTTAAAACTGAAGTCAAAAAGCAAATAATTCCAGGAAATATGTGTTAGGTTTTTAAAAAGAGGTAGCCAAGTTAAGAACAGCACCACTCACGTGGTATTCAGGTAAGGGGTAGGTTTATTCAGTAGACCAGCTGGGACCAGGCCAGGTTGGCACTCCACGCGGCTGGCAAAAGAGAGCATCTGGCCCTGGGTTAGGCCTTATATAGGGTAGAGGCAGGGAAAGGTGTGTCCAGGTAAAGAGAAGTGGGACCAGGTGGGAGAAAGGTGTGGCCACATCAAATTCAGATGTGACCTCAGCGGATGCCGATGTGACCTCTTCCAGGTGTCCCAGTTGCCTAGGTAATGCAGGTATTGGGCAGGGTCTGTTCGCCATCCAGGAATGGACCTTACATTCCAGCCTTTTGATAATTATGAAAAAGGGCGAAGATTCTCTCTGTCTACTTCCTGCTGGCAAGGGGCGACGACAGTAGGGGTAAAAGGCTGATATGTGGTCCCCTCTGGGAGAAGGCAGCAGGCAGCAGCTGCCACTTGGGTGCTGAGTCCTTAGATGAAGTCTGGAGGAGGCCAGTCTCTTGGATGAACTCTCGAGAATCTCATGAGGCATTGACGGAAACCTGAACAAATGGAAACTCTGACAATTTTCAAATCTAGAATGGCTAGCCTTTGAGAGGGAATCTAGGGGTGGGGGATTTCTGGGACCCAGCCTGCATCACACTCTTCAGGGAACAAGCCAAAATGTTGTACAAAAGAGAAAGAGAGAGATAGGGAAAGTTCGACATGATTGGCAGAGAGAGAGAGAGCAAAGAGAGCCTGAAAGTAAACAGACTTCTGTCCATTTACATTGCAGTGGCAAAAACTGTTTAAAACTGAGAATGGCATAAAAATTGACTTGCAGCACCCCATTAAATGTGTAGGAGAGTTAGTCTGATGAGTGAAGGAGAGCTGACCAGGCAGAAGCGGTGTCCCGACTTCCCCCAGAGCCCTCTAGAGAGAAATGGCCAAGCCCCCAAAGCCAAGGATCCTCAGCTTCGGAGATGACCTGCCTTTCAGCTAAAGGCCGCAGGAGCTCTCTGGCATGGTGCCATGTCTGGACAGAGGCTGAGTGACAGAGAGCCGTAGAGAGTAGTTTCACTCACCAGAGTAGAGAAGTGGTGTGGACGTGGATGTGAAGGCAGCAATGGTATCGATGAGTTGTATCTGAAGCAGATAGACGGGTTCACAAAAGGCCATCAGAACTGTGTGTATTCCTCAGAGTAAAAAGGGAAAAACAAAGAAAAAAGAAAAAAAGAGGAAAAAAAACCGGAGAGGAATCCCACCTATCCTGACTTTAAGCCCTTCCCGGGTCACGGCACCATTTATGTTAGGTTTTTAAAAAGAGGTAGCCAAGTAAGAACAGCACCACGCACATGGTATTCAGGTAAGGGGTAGGTTTATTCAGTAGACCTGCTGGGACCAGGCCAGGTTGGCACTCCACACAGCTGGCAAAAGAGAGCATCTAGCCAGCCCTCAGTTAGGTCTTATATAGGGTAGGAGCTGGGGGGGGGGGGGGGGGGGGGGGGGGAATGAGGGTGCTTTTCCACAAAGTTTCTATGCTGGGAGCTGGCCTGGCCTGGCCTGGGGGGGGGGGGGAGGAGGTGTGTCCAGGTAAAGGGAAGTGGGACCAGGTAAGAGGTGGGACCAGGTAGGAGAACGGTGTGGCCACATCAGATTCAGATGTGACCTCAGCGGATACAGATGTGACCTCTTCCAGGTGTCCCAGTTGCCTAGGTAACACAGGTACTGGGCGGGGTCTGTTCACCATCCAGGAATGGACCTTACAATATGAATACAAAAAAAACAGCCTATAAGACAGAAGCACTTTGGCTTGACAGAAAGACTGCTTTTCCCCCACACAAGGATGTGGGCAGGAGGAGCTGTTAAGGAGCAAGGGAGATTGGGATTTCCAAGGACTTCACTGCCAAGGGGAAAGATGGCCTCCAAGATGTTGGGGGCAGCCATTGGGCCTTGAGCCTGGACTCCATGAATCTTCATGTTGGCTACCTACCTCCTCCCTTGTAGGCCTGCTTGTTTGGTTCTCTATGGTACTAGAGATCAAACCCAGGGCTTCATGCTTGGTAGGCATGTGCTTTACCACTGAGCTACCTCCCCTGTTTATTTTGGTTTTATTTTTCATGTTTATATATTTAATTGTTTTTAATTTTATAAATTATTTTTTGTTTATATGACACTGAGGAATTGAACCCCAGACCTCATGCATGCTAGGCAATCACTCTACCACTGTCACATTCCCAGCCTTAGTTGTTTTAAGATAGGGTCTCTTGGTGTTGCTTTGGCTGATCTCAAACTCCTGAGCTCAAGAAATCTTCCCACCTCAGCCTCCCCAGTAGCTGTAACCACACAGCATGCCAGGGCACCTACCTAATTTTATTTATTGAATATAGTGCTGGAGATTGAATCCAGAGCCTGCTAAGCCTGTGCTCTACCACTGAGCACTAATCCCAGCTTTAGAATTTGTTCTATTTTATAGGGTAAGGATTTTTCTTTCTCCTAAATGTCTAACTAGTTAGTATAGTTATTTTTTAGTCATTTTTTAATGATTTACTTAAAAGCCACTTATTCATTCCTATTTATTTATCTAATGGAGATGAATCCCAAGACCTTGAGTATGCTAGATAAGAGACAAGTGCTCAACCACTAAGCAACATCCCCAGTCTTAATTTTGTGTGTGTGTGTGTGTGCTGGTACTAAGGCTTGAACTCAGGTCTTCAAACTCTTGCTTGGCTTTTTTGCTCAAGGCCAGCATTCTACCACTGTAGCCATACCTTCACTTCTGTTTTTTTGCTGATTAATCAGAGATAAGAGTCCCTTGAGTTTCTCTGGTCTGGCTGGCTTCAAACCATCATCCTCAGATCTTAGCCTCCTGAGTAGCTAGCTAGGATTACAGATGATAGCCACCAGTGCCCAGCAATTTCTTAAAAAGTTAATGCTGGGGCTGAGAATGTGGCTTGCCTAGCATGCATGAAGCCCTGGGTTAGATTCCTCAGTACACATACATAGAAAAAGCTGAAAGTGGCGAGCGCTGGTGGCTCACGCCTGTAATTCTAGCTACTCAGGAAGCTGAGATCTGAGGATCGCAGTTCAAAGCCAGCCCGGGCAGGAAAGACTGTGAGAATCCTATCTCCAATAAACCACCGGAATACCAGAAGTGGTGCTGTGGCTCAAGTGGTAGAGTGCTCGCCTTGAGCTGAAGAGCTGAGGGACAGCGCCCAGGCCCAGAGTTCAAGCTCCATGACTGACAAAAAAAAAAAAAAGCTGAAAGTGGCACTGTGGCTCAAGTGGTAGAGTGCTAACCTTGAGCAAAGAGGGTCAGGGGCAGTGCCCCAGGCTCAGAGTTCAAGCTCCAGGCCTGGAAAAAACAAAAGTGATATTATTTATTTATGGTCTCGAGTTCCAGGTCTCAAGTGGTCCTCCTGCCTCAGCCCCTGAGAAGCTGGAACTATGGGCATGTGTCATCCCTCTGAGCCACAAAAGTGAATTTAACTGTACCGGAGGCATGGTTCAAGTGGTAGTGCCTCAGCCATGAACAAGCAAGCTGAGCCAAAGTGCTCTGAGTTCAAGCCTCAGTACTGGTGAGGAAAAAAGTATTTAACTAAAAGTAAGAAAAAATATCAACTCAAATGGAAGGTTTAATAATAAATGGTTAACTTTTAGCTTCTTTTTTAAAAATGAGGGGATCTCCACCTCTGGGTTTCCCCTCTCCTTGGAGAGTCTGCTTTGCTATTCTTCTGTCCCTCTTGAATAAACTTGCTCTGTTTCAAATAAATAAGTAAATGAATGAATGAATAAGTTTGTAAGGTTCGCTTCTGGATGGCAGCGAGCAGACTCCACCCTCCTCACAGCAAAGTCTCTGCCCAGTACCTGCATTAGCAACTGGGACACCTGGAAGAGGTCACAACTGCATCCCCTGAGGTCACATCTGAATTTGATGTGGCCACACCTTTCTCCGCCCATACCCTAGATAAGGCCTAGCCCAGGCCCAGACGCTCTCTCTCTGTTCTTTCCTTCTCAGCTCTTTCCCAACTCTCTCTCTTTCCCACCTCTTTCCCAGCTCTTTTCCACCTCTTTTCCCAGCTCTCTCTCTTTCTCAGGTCTTTCCCAGGACTTTCCTAGCTGCGTGGAGTGCCAATCTGGCCTGGTCCCAGCAGGTCTACTGAATAAACCTACCCCTTACCTGAATACCACGTGGGTGGTGCTGTTCTTACTCAGCTACCTCTTTTTAAAAACCTAACAAAGTTGAGACCAGTTGGAGCCCTGAAGACCACCCTTTAGCCCTGAAATGACAGCCACACCTCTACTGGGCTGGCTGCCTTTGGAGAACTGTGTCCTGTGGTCCCATGCTTCTTACCCCTCATTTTGTCTACTCACTTCTCTGGTTGCTGGCCTGGTGCTTACAAGAGTATAGACTGTTTCAACAGTCCTGAAATTTGAATCTAGCTTCTGGTCCAGGCTAGGCAAATGTCCTCCCACTAAGCTATACTCTTTAGCTCCTCTTTTTGTGTGTTTGACTTTGAGACAGGACCTCGCTTACTTTCAAACTCTGACTTGAAATTGGTGTTTTCTTCTGCCTCAGCTTCCCAAGTAGCCAGGAGTACAGGGATATGTCATCATATCTGGTTGAGGAGCATAGTATGCAAACCAAGCTTTACTCCTGTGTGTGTGTGTGTGTGTGTGTGTGTGTGTGTGTGAGAGAGAGAGAGAGAGAGAGAGAGAATGACTCAGCCACACATTCAATGTCTGCCTCTGCCCATCCTGTTCCTATCTGCTTCCTGGCCACCGTTTCGGTTCCTCAGAACTCCAGCCTGCTGGCAATGGACCCTAGCCTTTCCTGTCCAGACTCCACCTCCTGCCCCTTCTGAAGCAGCCCTCAGCTCCAATGGTAAAAGCTTTCTCTACTTCTGGGTTCTGATTCTTGAGAGAATCTCAGAAATCAGGAATATAAAGGTATCCAGGCAGCCTGAGGACTGGATTCTGTGGGCTAGGGGCCCAACTTTGTCTGGAAAAGGGCTGGAGTGGAAAGGCAGCATCATGAGGGATTATGGCTGTCTTGTAGCAGCAGCAGGCCACTTTGACAGAGTGATATATGCCATCTAGAGAATGACTTGCTCTCATTAAAGAATTGATGAGATCTGAGGATCTTGGTTCAAAGCCAGCCTGGGAAGGGAATTTTGTGACACTCCAATTAAACACGAAGGAAGGAAGGAGGGAAGGAAGGAAGGAAGGAAGGAAGGAAAGAAGGAAGGAAGGAAGGAAGGAAGGAAAGAAGGAAGGAAGGAAGGAGTGTGTGTGTGACAGAGAGAGAAAAAGAGAGAGAGAGAGAGAGAGAGAAAGAGAAAGAGAGAAGAGAGTACAAGTGAGCTGGAAATGGAGTTGTGGTAAAAAGAAACTCAAGGATGGTATGCCCAGGCTGAGTTCAAGCCCCAGGACTAAAAGAAAAAAAAAAGGCAAGAACGTGGTTAAGGTAAACAGAGTAAGTTTATTTGGATGCGAAAGGAAAGCCAGGACTCTCCTTTTTTTTGGGGGGGGGTCCAAAGAGGTGGTCTAGGAGGGTAGCTTTATAGGACAAGCTCCTCCCATATCTCCTCCTTTGGGCTTCTGCTTCCTGCTTGTTAGCTTGATGAACACCCAGGGCATTATGGGAAGAAGGGTTTGAGTGGAAACAGCTTTAAGGGAAGAAGCAGCCATTGAGCAGGAGCCCTAGGCACTATGGAAACAAGAACACCTTGCTAGGACACTTGTAATCTGCCACACTTTAGAGGCGCCTTTTTTTTTTTTTTTGTCATGGGGCTTGAACTCTGGGCCTGGGCACTGTCCCTCAGCTCTTCAGCTCAAGGCAAGCGCTCTACCACTTGAGCCACAGCGCCACTTCTGGCTTTTTTCTTTTTGCTTATGTGGTGCTGAGGAATCGAACCCAGGGCCTCAGGCATGCAAGGCAAGCGCTCTACCACTGAGCCACCTCCCCAGCCCCTGGCATTTTGTTTATCATCTTAGTGATGAACCTTTGGGTCACTTCGGAGTCCTCATTCCTCCCATTGATGAATTCTTTTATGTTCTATCATGTGAAGAATTATCTGTGTGCTCTAAAAAGTTCCATATACCCTACTAAGAAGATAAACCCAGAGATCAGAAAATAAAAAAGAAGACAGATTAAGATGCCTAGCAGAGTATATGCTTGGGTTCCATCCTCAGCACCATATATACAAAAGTAATTAGGATGATTGAGCACAAAAGTTCAAGGACAGCACCCAGGGCTAGCAACCCTCAAAAACTGTATAAGTCTGGGACCCACTGCAGAGGGTAAGTTTTTTTTTTTTTTTTAAATTTGTTGATCATGGGGCTTGAACTCTGGGCCTGGGCACTGTCCCTCAGCTCTTCAGCTCAAGGCTAGTGCTCTACCACTGAGACACAGCACCACTTCTGGTTTCCTGGTGGTTAATTGGAGATAACAGTGTCACGGATTCTCTTGCTCGGGCTGGCTTTGAACTGCGATTCTCAGATTGCAACCTCCTGAGTAGCTAGGATTACAGGTGTGAGCCACCGGTGCCTGGCTCCAGAAGTCGTTGTTGAGTTAATTTAGTACCCAGGTTGATATTTGTGTGACTTCAACTCTACGGCTGTACAAAGCAGTAGGCCTCCAGGCCTCAAGAAAGCCTTTTCTCCATTACTGATTGATTGTTGGTTTCCAAAGGGTTCAGGGGAAAAGACTGGAGGATGGATTTGTGTGCAATCAGATAATGTGTGGGTCCATGCTAAGGAACATGATGATAAATAATATTTGTTGGCATTAGATACTGTGCTAAGTATTCCAGAATGTCTTCATATCAACCTTTGAAAGCAGGTATTTCTCTGTCCCACTTTAGAGATACCTTCTGGGGCAGGCTGGCAGGACTGGTAGTGCTGGCAGGAAGGCAGGAAGTATTGGCCACACTTCCTCTCACACTCAATGGCATTAGCAGAATGGTCTCTGCTGGGAGTTAACAGTTTTCCAAATTGTGTGCAAACTGCCAACCCCTGGATCTCAAAATACTCCAACATCGCCCTCTGCTGGCCTTTGCCTGAGATTACAATCTAATCTCCATCTAGCTCATGAATTCTATCAGACTCCCCAAAGGCTCTTCTTCCTTCCTTCCTTCTTTCTCTTCTCTTCTTTTATTTTTTCCTTCTTTCTTTCCCTTCCTCCCCCCAGTAGTGGGACTTGGATTCAGGGCCTCATGTTCTCACCTATAGTTTATTGCTCAAGGTTGGCACTTTACCACTGGAGCCACAGTTCAAGTTCCTTTATTTATTTAGGTGATTAATTGGAGATAAGAGTCTCTTGGGTTTGTCTGCCTGGCTAGTTTTGAACTTGGATCCTCAAAATTTCAGTATGTGGCTAACCAGGATTACAGGCATGAACCACCAGTGTCATCCTCTTTTCAATAATTGCCCATGATTTAATTAATTCCAGAACTTCAAACACTGGAAATTCTAGTTCTCTATTTGAGCCACTAACTGTGAGTACTATTCCTTTGTTCTGGTATGTGACTTTGCTTGTCTGAAAGAATAAAATCATCACTAACTTTTCTCCAGCTATTGAGAAGCAGCTGTCTAGGTAATTTGAAGAGAAAAAGGCAGAGGCAATTCGCTTATGCTCTGCTAATCGCCAAAACTTTGATCTTGGGCAGGAAAACATCAGCATTCTCTGATGAGAATGCTTTATGTATGTAGTGCTGGGATCAGAACCTCAGCCTGTTGAGCATGTACTTTCCCACTGAGTGACACCCCAGCCAGCACTTAGCTTTCTTAGAAACCACAGACTTCTCCTTTGTCAAGGGGACTTGTCTGGCTCACACCTGTAATCCTAGCTACTCAGGAAGTTGAGATCTACTGATTATGGTTCAAAGCCAGCCCATAGCAGGGAAGTCCATGATGTTTTTACTTCCAACTAGCCACCAGAAAGCCTAAAGTAGAGCTGTGGCTCAAGTGGTAGAGTGCCAGCCTTGAGTGAAAAAAGCAAGGGATTGTTCTGAGGCCCTGAGTTCAAACTCCAAAATCAGCAGAAAAAGGTGTGTGTGTGTGTGTGTGTGTGTGTGTGTGTGTGTGTGTGTGTGTGTGACCAACTCACAGGCAGTTCTCTGAGTTGTTCCTCAGTTAGCAAATTACTCACTATCCTTTAGGTTCCTCAGAAGAGTCTGTTCATCTGTGTCTCAGCATACATCATCATCACCACCACTGTGGTAGAAATTTTGTACCCTCAGCAAATCTTCCCAAAGGCTCAGATGGTCTTGGGCTTCCTAAGTCTCTAAAACTATAAGAAAGAAATGTCTTCTCTTTATCAATTACACAGTCTCAGGTAATATAGCAACAGAAAACAGACCAGGAAAGGCTGAAGCAAGTTAAAGATGTCTGGCTTAGAGCTGATGAACAGGCCCAGGAATGGAGATGTATTTATAAGAGACCCATCATGCTGAACCTTCCAGGCCTCTCTGTTGCAATGGCTTGAGATCTGATTCTTAGCTGTGGAATCTTGGAGGAGACTCAGCCTTCCTTCATCACTATCAGACAAATGGGACCAATACTCTAGCCTGTTGTGTTGCTCCATGGGGTATGAGAATCAAGTCATACTGTATAAATCATTGAGAGAGTGTTGGCCCACTTCATTCATTCCTCCCCTGGGAGGGATGTGGGACCTGGAGCATCTAAGAGGACTTTGAGACCATGTTTCTGGGCTGGTGGCCTCCTCCCTTCTCCCTGGGCTAGCCCCAGCCCTGCACTGTAAGCCTAGTTATAACTTTCTCATGAACCCCACACCCAACAGCTGAGACAACTGTACCAAATTCAAGCATCTTAGGGCTGCTTATTGGGCCAGCATTGATTCTTTTTGGAGATTGGAGGACCTCTTAGGAGAGCCTTAGAGGGCTGACACCCAGGGATGAGGGAGAGATTTTCATTGACTTCCTAAAAGAAGCTCCATGCCTTTGTTAATCTCAGCACTGAACTTGGGGGGTAGCATAGGGACACATTCAGCAAATTTCAGTGAATGAATGAATGGAATAGATGCAAAGTACAAGCAGTACCTGAAAGGAAGGGAAAAAAGTATTTATTCAAAACAACTTCAGGCTTAATGTCTATTGGGTTTATATTTCAAATGGGAGCAGAAACTCCCCTGAGGCCCCTGTCTAGCATGGAGTGTGGCAGAACAGGTCATAAACCAGAAACCTTTGGCCCCATACTGTCTAGATTCCAAGCAGGGGTGTGTGTGTGTGTGTGTGTAAGAGAGAGAGAGAGAGAGAGTCTTGTGAATTTAGGAGATGAGTAGGTTATCAATCCTGCCCTCTCTGCCCTCTGCAATGGGGCAGTTGCCACACCCAGTCACATAGTTCCTTTCTACCAGGTAGAAGACTGAAGGGTGGAGACAGAAAGGGAGTAAAAGGCAGCACAACAGTTGAAAAACTTGAATGTACTTCAGATCGCAGGGCCCCATCTCTACTGCTTCTGATTCCGCACGTCTGGAGGGTGGGGCAGTGCTAGAGAATTTACTTTCTAAGAAGGCCCCTGGTGAGGCTGAGTCTGCCGATCCAGGGGCTGTGCTTTGAGAATCACTGGTATAGAACCAAGAATGTGGAGCTCTGCTGGACAGCCTCTGTATAGTCTAGGTCACCCTTGAGCCTCTGTCTGCCCAGGTTTTCTCATCTGATAATGACCATCCCTAACTCAGCCAGTGGGAGAATTAAATGGGATCATCTGGGTGAAGCACTTGCCACAGTTGCCCAATAAATACTAGCAATTTTTGTTTAAGGATATTTCCTAGGCATGGAATAGTGGATATACAGCATGTGTGCACACTTCTATAACTTCTAATTAGTTAGAACTTTTGAATTAGTGGCTAATTAGTCAGAACTTCCTTGGCAGGTCCTGGAGGTGGCTTCAAAACTCTTCTCAACCCAGTTTTCTAGCAGCCATTACAGAAAGGCTAGACTCAACCTTCACATCAAAGCCTGTTTGCTCTCCTGCCAAAAGGAAACTAAAGGCCCTTCTGTGCTAATGATCAGATATGAATTGTGTCACACAGCCTTTTCCCTATCTGATAGGACATCAGTTTACTTGATGGGTAGCAAGTGGAAAGAAGTCCACAGGCAGAGAGAGGGAAGAAAGGTGATGGTTGGTGCTAGGGATCCAACGTGTCCAGAAAGGAATTCCCAGGAAACCATGATGATCAATGACAAGAAATGTGAACCACTGATACGGTTAATGCCCTCTGTCAAAATAGGAAAGAAGAACTCAGAAATTCTAGCTGCATGGTACGAATATATGCATGAGTCACACAAAGAAAAATAGGCTGTCAAACAGTCGTTATTTTCTTAGTATCTATCAATATTAATTTTGTTCATTAATTTTTAAACCTACTATTACTAAGGAAAATTTATGGGGAAAGCAGTTAAAAGTGGGAACAATCTATTCACTTTCTCTCTCTCTCTCTCTCTCTCTCTCTCTGTGTGTGTGTGTGTGTGTGGCTTGAACTGAGGCTTGAACTCAGAGCCTGGGTATTGTCCCTTAGCAATCTCAGCTTGGCTAGATGAAGCTCAGTCATCATCAATGCTCTATGTGACACAGTTAAGGAATGACTGGATGACTTCCACTTGCTCTCAGGATGTGAGGAGATACTGAAATGCCCTGGCTTTGTTCAGATGTTCAGGAGTTTAGAGACAACTCACCTCCTGAGGGTGGGAAAGATCTGCATCCAGATTGGGTCTGAGATTTGGGTCTGAGGACTGGACTGAAAGTAGGATCACTGATTAGTTGTGTATGTAGGCCTTTATTTGAATGTGAATTCTATTTGACATGTAAATTAGTAGGATGTCTTTTGTTGTTTATTTTTAGGTCTGAGACAAAGACTTGAACTTGGTACCTGATACTTTATCTCATAGGCTAATGTTCTACCAACTGAGCCATGCCTCCAACCCCACTTATTTTTCTTTGCTCTAAAGCCATGGAGTATTTATGTGTTCACACATAAGAACACTTTCCTAGTGCTCTTAAAATGTTATAAATAAAAATGAAGGCTTTGTATTATAGCTACTAGACAAAAATGGCAATAGAGTCTATATGAAGAAACATTTTCTTCGTCTTCAGCATCAGTGCACAGTATGGCTCCAAGTGGTATGCAATTTAGGAGGGAAAAAAGATACAGTGATGGTCTGAAAACTGTATCTTCTGTTTGTCATTGGCACAATCTGAAGAAGGAATTTTCCATCCTTTACCTTTATTGGACAGATTGTGTTATATGTATATGTATATGTCTTCAGGATTAAAACCAAAAGTGATAGGGTTCTATGGGATGTAAAGATTATCAGGGAGCTGCTGAGATGACCTGACTGGAACAATGTCTGCTTTTCACATCTGCCTGTGATGCCTTGATCTTAATAGGCTGGAGACTAGAGACTCAGTAGGCTTGGCAAGACTTAACTGAGAAGCTTCACAATTTACAAGGCAAACTCAAGCTCAGTCCCTTTGCTTGGCTCACACACCATGTGATCCATTAAACCAGGACAAAGAACAGGAACTGGAACAATTAACCACATTGCTGTGGCAAGTGAACCTACAACAGCTCATTCAGCAGTGGGGCACAAAATGCAGGGTATGCCAAGGCTGTAAGGCAGGGCAAATCTAGGACCTAGAAGGAGCCATCTTGTGAGCAGGAACCCTATCTAGGCTTTACATGGATGAACAATAAAGTTCTACTGTATTGAGTCATTAGACTTCTTTGTTGTTTCTGTGCTGGGGCTGGACTCAGTGTCTCACACATACCAGACAAGTGCTCTGCCACTGAGCAACATCCCCAGCTGAGCCACTGAGATTTTGGACTTAGCTGATAAAATAGCATTATCTTAGTTGGGGTAATGATTGATTGTTAGTCATAGGGATTTACTAACATAATTTGTTTTGAAATATAGTCAGACCTATGATGGTTCTCTTTTTTAATGTGTGTGTGTGTGTGTGTGTGCGCGCACGCACGCGTGCACGCGTGTGCGCGTGCTCACCAATCTTGGGTCTTGAACTCAGAGCAGCCTGGGCGCTGTCCCTGAGCTTTTTTGCTAAAGGCTAGTGCTCTACCAGTTGAGCCATACTTCCACTTCCTAATGGCTCCAGGAAGATTTTCAATTGAATAATGGTGCAAAAGTGAAATACATTTGGTAGGAAACTGCCAATTTTGAATTTTTTTCACTCAAGACTGGTGCCTTACCACTTGAGCCACAACTGTACTTCTGGTTATAGGGTTCTTGGGATGCCACCTTATCTATTTAAAGTCAGGAACTTGTTCCCTGAAGAGGATGGAATTTTGACATCTGCACACCCATTCAATAGCTATTTACTGAGGATTCCTGTGGCTGAGATCTGGCGATTCAGAAACAGAGAAGACACACCTTTGTCTTCAAAGACCTCAAGGTCCCATGTCCTTTTAAGACCCAAGAGGGTCTTACAGCAGTGTTAACAAACACTCCAGAGTGGCATTTATTGCTCTGTATGGAAATATATCTCTGTGGGGAGATAGGGTAGAAAAGCTACTGAATGAAGGAGAGTTGGGCACAGAGTTTTTCCAAGTGTTCCAGAGCCTGAGGCCAGGCTGGGATTGGGTGGAGCAGGAAGAGTTGAATCAGAAGCAGATACTCTTGGGCTAGGAAGGTGGCTCAGTGGTAGAGTGCTTGATTTGCATGCATGAGGCCTTGGGTTCGATGCCTCAGCACCACATAAGCAGAAAAAGCTGGAAGTGGTGCTGTGGCTCAAGTGGTAGAGCACTAGCCTTAAGCTGAAGAGCTGAGGAACAGCCCCCCAGGCCCAGAGTTCAGGCCCCACAACTAGCAAAAAAAAAAAAAAAAAGAAGCAGATACTCTGCCTGTCCCAATAGGAAGGTAGCAAGAGGTAGATAGTAGAGTCAGACTAAGACTTCCTCCCAAAAGTTCAGAAAATCTACTCTCACAATGTCTTTTCTCATCAGGTTAAGAAGAGGCTGCACACAATGAAGAATGATAATGTACCATTTGTAAGGAAATGGAAGGACTTGGAAAACATTTTATTAAGTAAAGTAAGCTAAACCGAGAAGCAAACCTTGCATGCTTTTCCTCATTTTTGGAATGTACCTATAAATCTATCAGTAAACATACTGGGCGGCATGCAAGAAATTACACATAAATTAACTGAAGTATAATAGGCTCTATGGAGAGCTCAAATAGTATAATTCTTTAGAAAGATGAAATCAAATCCCAACAAATAAGTACCAGGAAATGGGTACTTGCAAGAGGTAAGTGGAGTCAAGGGGAGAGGAGTAAATGAATGAAAGGGGAAAGTGGGAAGGGGAGAGAATGCAGCCAATGATTCATGGTAGATACCACAAAAAGAAGGAAAATAAGGGAAGGGGTGGGTTGAAGGGGGGTGAAAATATGGAAGGAGTGACACAATTCAAGATGCATCATATAGCTAGGTGCTGGTGGCTTATACCTGTAATCCTAGCAACTAAGATCTGAAGACTGGGGTTCAAAACCAGCCCAGGCAGGAAAGTCCATGAGACTCTTCTTTCTAATTAACCCCCAGAAAACCACAAGTGGAGCCATGGCTCAAAGTGGTAGAGTGCCTTGAGCTTGGCTTGGCTGTAGTTCTTCTCTTGAGCTCCAGAAGGCGCAACCATGCTGCGCACAATGAAGGTCTGTGGTGTGTCAGGTACAGTTCTTGTCCTCTGTTCTAATGCCTGGGAGGGGCAACAGACACATAAACAGATCAATTCCACTCCATGCATGTGATTCCTTTACTGACAGAGCTATACATAGGACATCACAGGATTTCCTGGGTGGGGTCCGTTCTGTGACCAGACTCTTGTGTTTTTCTCTTCTAAAACTCATTCTAAGGCCTAGTTATGTTCCTTCCTTCCTTCCCTCCCTCCCTTCTTCCCTGATGCTATATATTTGATTAATCTTTTTTCAGAACTTCATACACATAAAATATAACGTGCCAGGCTTCTTTCACTTAGTATAACATCTGGGTGTTCATCTTTGTACCTACTAGGAGTTTATTTTACTGCTGAATAGGAATCCCATTGTATTCATACACCTCAAGTAGTTTTCCAGTTTCTTTTGGTAGACACTGGAGGGGCTGGAGGGCAGGTGCCCAGATGAACTTGACCCACCCAGGTCTCCCCTCTTTTTTTAACTTGCAGTTCTCTAGCACAACATAAAAAAGGTGCAACAACAACACAAGATAATGAAGAATTGTATAGAAGAGCTCAGGCTTTGTCTTCTTACCTCCTAGGTCAGGGTGTCTGTAATATATCTTTAAAGCTCAGATACAGGGCATCAAATGCAGAAGACACTTTGTTCCAAATGAGGAACCTGTGGGTGAGACTCCATCCACCCTGGGCAGCTTTTCTGACTAAATTTTTAAAACAATTTTCTGTTTCAGTTTTATTTTGGTAAATAAAAATATTGTAGGTTTAAAAATGCTAACTTTGTATTCTATTATATCACTAAACTTGTTAGTTCTTATAGCTTTTGTGTGTGCGCCAGTATTCGGGCTTGAATTAAGAGCCTGTCATTTTTCCTTGGCTTTTTGTTCAAGGATGACACTCTACCACTTGAGCCACAGATCCACTTCCAGCTTTTTGTTGGTTAGGTGGAGATAAGAAACCCATGAGCTTTTCTGCTCTGACTGGCTTCAAACCTAAATCATTAGACCTTAGACTTTTGAGTAGGAGGGATTATAGAATATGAGCCACCAGCATGAGGCTGTGTTAAGGATTTTTTCTTTTCTTTTCTTTCTTTCTTTCATTCGTTCTTTCTTTCTTTGTCAGTGATAGGGCTTGAACTCTGGGCCTGGGCACTGTCCCTGAGCTATTCAGCTCAAGGCAAGCACTCAACCACTTGAGCCATAGCACCACCTCCAGTTTTCTGGTGGTTTATTGGAGATAAGAGTCTTATGGACTTTTCTGCCTGGGTTGGTTTTGAACTGCAATCCTCAGATCTCAGCCTCCTGAGTAGCTAGGATTACAGGCATGAGCAACTGGTGCCTGGCTGTGTTAAGGATTTTTTAATCTGTGTAATTTTTTTCTCCCCACCATTTGCTATGAATTTGTAAGTTTCATCATATTCTTGCATGAGGTTGTTGTTTGTTTATTCATTACTGTATGTTACTCTATTATGTAAGGATTCCACATATTAATTCTTTTGCTATCAATAGACATTTAGGTTTTTTCCTATTTTGTGTTTTTTTAATGCTATGTACATGCTATACAAGCTTTTTCATGAACATGTGCATGCATTCAGCTGGGCATACACACACACACACACACACACACACACACACACACACACACACACACACACACACAGGCCTGAATTGCTGGATCACAGGGTAGACATTTGTGTAATTTTAGTAGATCTTGCCCAACAGTGGTGCAAACCATTAAACCTGGAATATTTGTGCCAAAAGAATGTAGAATGTTATCTGATTATGCTATTTTGGTTGCTCTACATTCTTGCCAATTTTTTCTTTTCTTTCTCTCATTTTTGTCATTCTACTGACTATGTAGTTGTATCACTTTTAAAATTTTCTTGTGATGTTGAGCAGATTTTTATATGGTTATTGGCCCTTTGGATAGCCTCTGTTGAGAAGTGTTACTTTTTTTTTTCTAAACCATTGGGTTATCTATTTGTTATTGGTTTTTTTTTTTTTGGGTCCGGTCGTGGGGCCTGAACTCTGGGCCTGGACGCTGTCCCTCAGCTCTTCAGCTCAAGGCTAGCACTCTACCACTTGAGCCACAGCGCCACTTCTGGCTTTTTTCTTTTTTTTGCTTATGTGGTGCTGAGGAATCGAACCCAGGGCCTCAGGCATGCAAAGCAAGCGCTCTACCACTGAGCCACCTTCCCAGCCCTATTTGTTATTGTTTTATACGAGTCTTAGAGTATTTTTTTCTTTTTCTTTTCTTTTTGTTGGTGTGGGGCCTGAACTCTGGGCCTAGGTGCTGTCCCTCAGCTCTTCAGATCAAAGCTAGTGCTCTACCACTTGAGCCACAGCACCACTTCTGGCTTTTTCTGCTTATGTGGTGCTGAGGAATTGAACCCAGGGCCTCATACATGCAAGGTAATCACTCTACCACTGAGCCACCTTCCCAGCTCTCTTTGAGTATTTTGTAGAACCAATGTATTGCAAAAACTTTTTCACTCTGGATGCCTTTCCATTCTTTTTTTTTAAATGACTATTTTCTCCCATTTTGTGAGTTTTCTTCTTATTCTTTCAACACTGTCTTTTGCAGAGCAGAAGTTTAATTTGAATCAGATCCAGCTTATTGATTGTATCTTTCATGGGGCATACTTTTGGTGCTGTATCTGGTCTAAAATATTATTACCCTACCCAAGTTCATCTTGAGATGTTTTCTTGGGTTATGAATCAGTTTGTCAGTGCCTATAAATTGTTAAGTGTCTACCGCAGGACCAACATTTGGCTGGTTTCCTGTATGATAAAGTATTCTTAGATACAGTGAAACAAATCTCAAAAGAAAATAAATGAGGAGCCAGGTGTCAGTGGCTCATGCCTATAATCCTAGCTACTCAGTAGATTCAGATATAGAGGATCTCAGTTGGAAGCCAATATAATTTCATCTATATAAAGTTGTAGAACAGAAAAAAAAACTAATTTATGGCAGAAAAAAAATCAAAGCAGTATTTGCCTCTGAGGGCATGGTGACAAGTATTGACTGGAAGAGTCATAAAGGAACTTTCTGGATTGATAATGATGTCCTATACTTTCAAAGGAATCTGTTATATATGTACATGGATTGGTTAAAAATCCATCAGATTGTGCAGTTAATCCATCAGATTGTCATCATGCTAGCTTTCCATTACTGTGATAAAATACTAGAGATAACTTAAAAGGGGGAAAACTTTATTTGAGTTCATGGTTTCAGAGTCTTTAGTCTATGGTACCTTGGCCTTGTTGTTGTTGGGCTGGTGACAAGGCAGCACATCATGGTGGGGACCTAGCAAGGCGAAATAGCTTACTTTATAGTAACTGGGAAGCAGAGATGGGGCGGGAGTATTGGGAATTCAATGTCCCCTTTAAGAGCATTCTCCCAATCACATAACTTCCTCCTACTGGCCCCCTCTTCCTAAAGGGTCCATCAACTCCCAAGAACACCACAGGCTGGGTCAAAGCCTTCTGCACAAGACTTTGGATGATACTTTGGATTCAAACTGTAATGGTTGTGTATACAATTTACCCCCAAGGAAGTGTTAGAATTATATATGCAAATATTGAACTCTAGCTAATAAAATACATGCTTAAATGTTAGGGGAACTATATTGCGATCTGTAGCTCACTTAGAAATGCATGAAACCGTAAGACAGTAGGGGAAGGGGTGACATGTCCAAAAAGAAGTGTAATCTTTACCTGACTTTGTAATTATAATCCCTCTGTACATCACCTTTATAATAACAATAAAAAAGAAATGTACTTAAAAGCTGGGCGCTGGTGGCTCACACCTGTAATCCTAGCTACTCAGGAAGCTGAGATCTGAGAGTTGTAGTTCAAAGCCAGTTTGGGCAGGAAAGTCCATGGGACTTTCTCCAATTATCCACCAGAAAACTGGAAGCAGAGCTGTGGTTTAAAGTGGTAGAGCACTAGCCTTGAGCAAAAGAGCTCATGGACAGAGCCAGTCCCTAAGTTCAAACCCCATGACTACTACTACTACCACCACCACCACCGCTGCCAACCAATAAAAAGAAACGCATGAGAAAGCAGTTCAGATTGCTGGAGAAATAAATGAATAAATAATTGGATCGATGTAAGATAAAGCACAGAGTAATAATACTATGATAAAATCAACATAGTAGACACATGGCTGTTCATGGTAAAATTCTTTTACCTATTCTGTATGTTTGAAAAGTTTCATAATAACATGGCTAGGAATAATATTCAGTGTGGCTAAAAGAATATTCTGTGCTCTTATGACTCAGTCTGCCCACACAGGGCTTTCAGGTTCCTTTTTAAGCATTTGAGTCCTGGAGGAACATTGTTAAGGGGACTGGCTGCAGGGAGGCCTGAAAAGGCTTGTCTTTTAGCTCCTCCTCCTCAGTGTCACATCTGATCCTAGGAGAGGTGCTGCTGTGCCCAATAGGCTGAAATGCCTGTGCATGCCTCTGATGATTCATAAGGTGCCTCGTTCACCATCTCACACACTCTACCTTGATGAGTAGAAAATGTGGACACCTGTTCCTGGGCAGGGATGGACTTGAAACAAATCTATAACTATATCTATATATAGCTATATATATAACTATATATAGCTATATATAGACATAACTATATCTATAACTATAACTATAAGATGAGTCCCCAAAACACCACTGGTTGGTTCTCATCTATAGCTATTTAGGAGGCTGAGATGTGAGAATCACAGACAGAGGCCAGCCTGGGAAGACAAATCTGTGAGATTCTTGGCTTAATCAGTTAAAAGACCAGAACTAGGTGTGTGGCTCAATAGTAGACTGCCATCTATGAACAAGGGTGAGAGCATAAGATCCTACATTCAAACCCAAGTACTAGCAAAGAAAAAAAAAGACTCCTAAAACCCAATAGGAATGGGAACACATGATCAGAAATTGTCTAGGGAGGAAGGAAGGAGAGTGAGAGGGGGAATAGGAGGGGAAGGCAGCTAGGATTGAGAACTGTAGAACCACAGGGAAAATAACCATCAAGCTTTTCTTCCTTTTTTTTATCTATGCAGGTGCAGAGCTTGAATTCAGAGCCTGAGTACGGTTGTTTAGCTTTTTCACTCAAGGCTGGAACTCTACCACTTTAGTCACAGCTCCATTTTCAATGTTTTGGTGGTTATTTGGATGTAAGTACCTTATGGACTTTCCCTTCCAAGCTAGCTCAATCTTTAGATCCCAGCCTCCTGAATAGCTAGGATTGCAGGCTAGAGCCCCTGGTCCCCTGCTCTATCTTACTTTTAAGGTTGCTTGAAATGTTAAATTATTAAAAATGGAAAATTTACAATTAAAGGAGTTTTTATGGAAATACTGAAATTTAACAATATATTATAAAGTTACACATTTTGAATTAATAAGCTATGTCCATTCCAAGTACAAAAAAGCCAAAATGTTTCAAATATCTACATATGAAGATGTTTAACAAGTTAATATAATAATAGAAAAAATAGAATATTGTAATTCAGGTATTAGCTAACTTATAGTTTAATGATGTGATGCAAACATGAAGACTTTTTTTATTTTTTATTTTTGTCAGTCATGGGGCTTGAACTCTGGGTGCTGTCCCTGAACTCTTCAGCTCAAGGCAAGCACTCTACCACTTGAGCCACAGTACCACTTCTAGTTTTCTGGTAGTTAATTGGAGATAAGAGTCTCACAGACTTTCCTGCCTAGGCTGGCTTTGAACTGTGATCCTCAGATCTCAGCCTCCTGAGTAGCTAGGATTATAGGTGTGAGCGACTGGCTCCCAACTCAGAATTTTGTAAGTTTTCTACAATGCATGAATTTTTTGTTCTTATTGTTGTTTTATCTTTGGCAGTACTGGGGTTTGAACACAGGGTCTCAGCTTAGTAGGCTGGTTCTCTATCACTTGAGTTACAACTCTAAGCCCATTTTTTCTGGTTGGTTTTTACTTCCCACCACACTGGAGCCATGATCTGCCTTGTTTAGGCTTTCTGTCTTTGCTGGGATGACAGGCATGCCCCACTGTGCCCAGCTTCCATCCTTTGAGAAGAAGTCTCATGGCCCTTTCTGCCTGTGCTGGCCTAGAACCTTCCAATCTCAGTCTCCCCAGTAGCTAAGGATTACAGGAATGATCCACTAGTGCCCAGCTACATATTGATTTTTATATATGGAAAACCTTGTGTGTGTGAGTGTGTGTGTGTGAGTGTGTGTGTGTGTGTGTGTGTGCGTGCACTTTTTGGTGGTTAATTGGAAGTAGGAGTTTCATGGACTTTCTTGCCTGCACTGTCTTCAAACCATAATCCTCAGATCTCATCCCTCTGAGTAACTAGGATTATAGGCCTGAGCCACTGGTGCTTGACTAGAAAACTGTTTCTAAACATGAAGCATTCTGGGATTGATAATATTAAAATTAAAAATATTGTGGAATGACTAAAAAGGAGTTATTTTCTAAGCCTGAGCTGTTTCCTGACCTAGGCATGGTGAATTTACCAGAAGGAACAAGTTTCCATAATCTTTTTTTTTCTTGGGTCTGGTTGTGGGGCCTCAACTCTGGGCCTGGGCGCTGTCCCTCAGCTCTTCAGCTCAAGGCTAGGGCACTACCACTCGAGCCACAGCACCACTTCCAGCTTTTTTCTTTTTTCTTATCTGGTGCTGAGGAATCAAACCCAGGGCCTCATGTATGCAAGGCAAGTGCTCTACCTCTTAGCCACCTTTCTAGCTCCATAATCTTTTTTTTTTTTAAGTAGTTGTAGAAAGGGGCTTTAATTAATTTTCTATAACCAAAACATTTCACAAGGCTGGAGAAACACTACATCGTTCAATTTGCCTTTTTGACCTGATATTTCAATGAATGTGCAAAATTTACCACTATGCTGGTTTGTAGCCATTTCCTTTGCTGAATTTCCCTGCTGGTCTTCCCCGAAGATAGATTTTGTTGTTGTTCTAGATGCCCTATCCTGCTGAACCTCAACCAAGCTCTTAGCTGGTTTCCAAACCAAACCTATGTTTTCTGACTTGAAAATATTTTCTGTATCTGAATAAAACTATCTTTTATTTTAGGTTCCTTTTTTGTTTGTTTTATTTATAGTAGGGCTTGAACTCAGGGTCTCATACTTTTGCTTGTTTTTTATACTCAAGGCTGGTACTCTACTACTAGAGCTACAACTCTACTTACAGCTTTTTGCTAGTTAATTGGAGATAAGAATCTATGGGGGGGGCCTGGGAAGGTGGCTCAGTGGTAGAGCGCTTGCCTTGCACGCATGAGGCCCTGGGTTCGATTCCTCAGCACCACATAAGTAAAAAGAAAAAAGCCAGAATTGGCGCTGTGGCTCAAGTGGTAGAGCGCTAGCCTTGAGCTAAAGAGCTGAGGGACAGCACCCAGACCCAGAGTTCAGGCCCCACAATCGGACCCAAAAATAAATAAATAAATAAATAAATATTTTATCTATCCAGGATGTCTACTGTAATAAAAGAAACAGGCAAAGCAGCTCAAAGAGATGCAAAATCTAAGTATAGCTTTCATACGGAGTGAGAGAAAAATATTGCATAGAGATGCTAAGGGGCATGGCTGAAGTTGTAGAATGCTCAAGCCTAAGGACCTAGATTCAATTCCAATCTCCAAACCAAACCAAATGAAAACAATCTACAGGGCTGGGAAGGTGGCTCAGTGGTAGAGTGCTTGCCTTCCATGCATGAGGCCCTGGGTTCGATTCCTCAGCACCACATAAGCAGGAAAACAGGAAGTAGTACTGTGGCTCAAGTGGTAGAGAGCTAGCCTTGAGCTGAAGAGCTGAG
Source organism: Dipodomys ordii (assembly GCF_000151885.1). NCBI lineage: Eukaryota > Metazoa > Chordata > Mammalia > Rodentia > Heteromyidae > Dipodomys > Dipodomys ordii. The sequence continues at coordinate 4,866,334 of NW_012267268.1, read as the reverse complement.
GGACAGCCCCCAGGCCCAGAGTTCAGGCCCCACGACCAGACCAAAAAAAAAAAAAAAGAGAATCTATGGAGACTTTCTTTTCTGAAATGGCTTCAAACTGCAATTCTCAAATCTCAGCCTCCTGAGTTACTAGGATTACAGGTGTGAGTGACCATCACCCCCAGCTTTAAGTTCATTAATGATTTCTTGCCTTACAGGATTGTTAGAATGTATTTAAGAAGCTCTTGTAAGAAAGAAGTGTGGCTCAAGTGGTAGAGCATGCTGGGAGGGCAATCTCCAGCATCAAAAACAAAAACCAGAAACAACAACAAAAATAAAAAAGATTATGGAAGGTTTCTTTACTAATTTCTAAAAAGCAACTTTCACACTGTTTGCTTATACTGTGGAGACCATGTGGGTCTCAGATTGGAAGTGTAGTGATGGAGAAGTTAAGAGGGTGGGAGAAGGAATACAGGTATCTACTGCTGGTGGGGAGAGGGAGAGATGGGAGGGCAGGGATGGGAAGGGGAAACAAAGGAGGAGGCAACAATGCTCTATAAGAAATGTACTCATTACCTTGCTCATGTAATTGTAACCCCTCTATATGGTACTTTCACAATAAAAAAACTTAATAAAAAAAAAGATATCTACTGCTGAGCAGAGCTCTGTCTGGGTTGAGCTGGAACAAACAGTGAGAAATATTCCTAGAGTATTATTGCAAGTCTGTTATCCACCCAAAGTGACAATGGTTGTTGTCACTGCTTTCTTGCAACATACATTTCCACCATCCACAGGGGAAGTAAAAGGTCACTGGTAGAGAAGGAACAAGAGGAAGGGAACTGTGAGCAATAGAGCCCCAACTGTTGGCCATTATGATGGTAATTTTATAAACATTACCATTGGCCTAATCCTCAGAACAGCACTGTGGAATATGCCTTATATAGCCAGGAAGTAATACAAATCCACCTTTCACTTTCATAAGCAAAAAGGAGATGCATTGACTAAATTACCAAAAAGGATAGCTTGAACAAAACTCCATATATGAATAACTTTATAATATTCTGTTGTTATAACAACACAATATCCTCTCTCATAGGCCTTTCCTATCATGGGACTTTAGCATTCCTTCCATCCAGAGTTAAGAGGGGATCTGTGATCCCTCTCTTTGACTTTGGGTGAGCTGATGGTATATCTTGTGATGCTATATTATAAAAGGTGATGTAGTCTGTCTGGGTCTTTTAGGATACTCTCCCTGGAAACTCAACCACCATGCTGGGAGGAAGCTCAAGTCATGTGAAGAGGCACGTATAGGTATTCTAGCCACAACTACCAGACGTATGGGTGAGAAAACCCCAAGATTATTCCAACCTTGGCCATCAACTAGCTGTGTGAAGTAAATTCTGGATAAAAGTCCACAGCTGAGACTAGTCAAGCTTAGAGCCATGTGAACAATAAAAATATTATTTTAAAGCACTCTGTGTTAATGGCATTAATTAGGTAGGAGTAAATGACTAGAATAACTCTGGTGCTTGATTCTTCTTTTTTGTTGAATTCATTCATGGTAGGGAATTTGCACGGTGGCTATATACCCATGGCTGTATCAGTCTCATCATTCTTCTAATATCCAATTAAATCTTAAGCAAGAGCTAGTCTATTGCATAATAATCTATCTGGAAAATTACTATGGCCAAAAGACTGAAATTCTGTGACCAAGGCTTTTATTTTGTTCATTATAATACACATCCTTCCCTTTTTTGGGCTATAGTTTGATTCTGGTTCTTTTTTTTTTTTGAAACCCATGTTACACATTAATTACCTTTGCGAAATATTAAGAGGAAGAAGGTTTAAGAGGTGACTAGGGCCCTGTCATTAATGTGATTAATGGGTTAAAGGACAGAGGATTAATGGGCTAACTCTAGAGTGAGTCTGCCGTAAAAGCCAGTTTGGCTAGGTCTCTCAACATATGATACTCTGTTGTCACCTTGGGACTCTGCCAGTAAAAAGGCCATCACCAACATAGCTCATTTGCATTTGGCCACAATCATGAACTAAAATAAACCTAATTTCTAACTTTCCTGGTCAGCAATAGAAAATAGACCAAGACCCTGGTTAAAAAATGTGGTTAAATTATAGCAGTGAAATATAAGCAGAAGTGTGTATGGCCCTTTAAGGAGGAGCCTACATTAGTATCCTATTGTTGCTGGAACAAATAACCAGATTCACACCTTAAAATACAGATGTACACTGGGCACCCATGGCTCATGCCTATAATCCTAGCTACTCAAGAGGCTGAGATCTGAGTATTGCTGTTCAAAGCCAGCCTGGGCAGGAGTTCGTGAGACTCTTATCTTCAATTAACTACCAGAAAACCAGAAGTGGTGCCATGGCTCAAGCGGTAGAGTGCCTTGAGCTGAAGAGCTCAAGGACAGTACTCAGTCCCAGAGTTCAAGCCCCCAAACTGAAAAAAAAAATAACAAACAGGTATACTGTCATCCCATTTTGCAGGTTAGAAGTCTGACATGGGTTTCACTAGGTAAAGTTGTGGGACTGTTTTATTTCTGGAGGCTCCAGGAGAGAGTCTGATAATATTTCTAATTCCTAGAAGCTGCTGAATGCCTTAGCTTGTGATGTCTGGCTGAATTTTTCCCATAATACAGTATTCTGCTACAGATTGTTTTATCTCCTTCTTATATATCTAAGGACTACTTTGGTTATACTCAGCCCATCTAGAAAATCCAGAGAATTGAGGAATTAGCAACTCCCATCTGCATCCACAGTTCCCATTTACTATTCAACCTAAGGGATTTACAGGCTTTAGTGATAACAACTTAGGTTTTGGAGGCAATTATTGTTCTGCTAACTCTAGGTTGGTTAAAAAAGAAGCAACCTTTATTCTTTATCTTTCCTTTTGCTCTCTTGGGTTGTGGAAATTTCTGCAATGAGGTACTCTGGCAGCTCTCCAGAGTCATCTTTTGTCAGTTATCCTAAAAAAAGGATTGAGCTGGGTATTGGTGGCTTATGCCTATAATCTTAGCTACTCAGGAGGCTAAGATCTGAGGATCCTGTTTCAAGGCCAGACTAAGCAGGAAAGTCCATGAGGCTCTGATCTCCAATTAAGCACACACACACACACACACACACACACACACACACACACACACACACACACAGAGCTGGAAGTGGAGCTGTAGCTCAAGAGGTAAAGTGAGCAAAAAAAAGCTCAGGAACAGTGCCCAGGAACTGAGTTCAAGCTCCAGGACTGGCAGAACAATGATGAAAGTAATTGTTACTAGTCAAATGGGAAAAAGGAAGCCAGATAGATAGAAATAAGAGATGTTTACCGCAAACATTTGGTGTGATATTGTTTGTTGTATGACCAAGTAATTTCTGACAGGGGCTGGGAAGGTAGCTCAGCGGTAGAGTGCATGCCTTGCAAGCATGAAGCCCTGGGTTCGATTCCTCAGCACCACATAAACAGAAAAAGCCGAAGTGGCGCTGTGGCTCCAGTGGTAGATCGCTAGCCTTGAGCTGAAGAGCTGAGGGACAGCGCCCAGACCCAGAGTTCAGGCCCCATGACCGGCAAAAAAAAAAAAAAAAGTAATTTCTGACAATACTCACCCATCTACTTGTGGCTTACAGTCCTTTGGCTGCTGGAGGTTCTGCCAGGTTTGTCTGGGACCAGTGGATTTGACCCCAGGCAGTAGGTTCAGGTGTGTTCTGACTTTCATCTACCTGATCAGAGCTGGCCTTTAACCAACATTCACTCCTTACTTCTTCCTTCCTTCCTTTCTTTCTTCCTTCCTTCCTTCCTTCTTCTCTCCTCCCTTTTGTTTTGTTATGCTGGAGATTGAATCCCAGGTGAGGTGCTCTTACCACTTGAACACACCTCTAGCCTTTTTGTTTGTGTTTTGGTTTTGAAATAAGATCTCACTACCTTTGCTTGGACTGGCCTCAAACTTTCAAACCTCCTACCTACATCTTTTGTGTAGATGAGATCACAGAAGTGTTTTACCATGTCCAGTAAGAGATTTTCTTACTTGAAAGAATGCTCTACATGATATCTCATTTGGTTTTTATTTCTGAAGTATCAATTTTTTTGAGACTTTCAGATGTCCCTATATGCTGTATTCTAGAATTCCAGGTCCCCATACACTAAGATTTTACTCTACTGACCATGTGTGGACACAGTTCAAATCATAATACCTGAATCACTTAAGAGTTGCATTTGGTTGTGCATCAAAAACAGGTGGTTTTGACATACAAGGATCTAGTCTCTTACAGAAAGAAATCTTTATCTAAAAAGCCCAGTACTCCTGCAGAGTTCTCGAGTCAAAATCTTTCTATCTTTCTATTTGCATTCTTAAGATCTCCAGTAGCATGGGCATCTGCTAGAGCTGACAGCATCATAAACGCTTATATGTTCTTTTTCTTCCTGTTTATCCACATGCCCTCTTCCTGAAATGAACAGCTTGGTTAGAGACAAAGACCACTACGAACCAAGAATCTTTCCCTTTGATCAAGGGCATTCGTGATGATTGTGACCTAGGATTTCCATACCTATTCTCTTTACTAAATGGTTGGTTTCAGTGTTTCTCTTCTTTCCCACAACAAAACTACATGTCCTTTATCCTTTTCCATGAACTTTATAGAGCCTATTAGAGCAGCTAGAGTGAACATCCCTGCCATCTTGGTTTGGATTTGGCCATGAAACTTGTTTTGAGCAACAAAATGTGAGCTGATGTGAGCTTTGTTTGGCTCTTGTACTCTGCAGTTTTCTAAACAGAAGAACACTTCCCAAGTAGCCACTGGTCTAAGAAGGAGTCCTATGGAGAAGCCCTGAATCCAGACCTCAACCTGGAGTCAAGTGTGGCTGATCTGAGGGAAGTTTTGTAATCTGGGGGGATTATTTGTTACAGGGCATCATAAAATGAAAGAACTGACTAATAAACCCCTCTACTGGCCAACTCAGGAGAAGTTTTAAGGATACTGTTTTCTATTCTTTATGTTGAACTGACAAAAAGCTAACTTAGCTGGATGCTGGTGGCTCACACCTATAATCCTAGCTACTCAGGAGGCTGAGATCTGAGGATCATGGTTCAAAGCCAGCAGGGGCAGGAAAGGCTGTGAGACTTTTAGCTACAGTATCTCCAAGGAAACAGGAAGTGGCGCTGTGGCTCATGTGGTACACATAGTAGAGCTCTTGCCTTGAGCTGAAGAGCTCAGGAACAGTGCCCAAGCCCAGAGTTCAAGCCCCACAACCGACAAAAACAAACCAAAAAGCTAACTTACACTAGTTTGAAAGAGGAGGACTTTTCATACAGTCCTAGCCAAAGTGCTTCGTGCCTTTGGTATAGAATTGGCCCGGAAATTGTTACGCAACTCAAGGAATCAGATTTTTTTCCCTATGATTTCCATCCAGGATCCTCTGATTTACATGCTAATGTTCTGGTAGTTTCTGATGCCAGGAATAGGGATGGCAGGATGAGGAAAAGAATTTACTCATCTTGGTCCAACTACACACAATCACAGAGTGTGCATAGTCTAATATTGTGGGAGAGCCTGGTCTTGCTCAGCTAGAACATCTAACTCTGAAATTCTAAGAAAACACTAATTCATTCTTTATTGATTTAAAATATGTTTTTCGATTTATAATAGCTATCTTGTATAGATGTTTCTATTGTGTTATGTAGTTTTTTTATTTTATTTTGTGCCAGTGCTGGGGCTTGAACTCAGGGCCTGGGTACTGTTTGTGAGCTTTTTTTCCCTCAAGGCTTCTATTCTATCCCTTGAACCAGAGCTCCATTTTTAGCTTTTTGGTGGTTAATTGGAGATAAGAGTCTCATAGACTCTCCTGCCCAGGCTGGCTTCAAACTCAGATCCTCAGACCTCAGCTTCCTGTAATGTAGGATTATAGGCATGAGCTACTGATGCCTGGCTTACAATGCATTGTGATCAATGTCATCCCTTTGTAGTACACATTTTATTTTATTTTTGGTCATGGGGCTTGGACTCTGGGCCTGGACGCTGTCCCTCAGCAATTCAGCTCAAGGCTAGTGCTATATCACTTGAGCCACAGTGCCACTTCTGGTTTTTTGGTGGTTTATTGGAGATAAGAGTCTCACAGACTTTCCTGCCCTGGCTGGCTTTGAACCACGATCCTCAGATCTCAGACTCCTGAGTAGCTAGAATTAACAGGCATGAGCCACAGACGCCTGGCTTGTAGTACACATTTTAATATCCCCTTTGATCTTTTGGCATAAGAATTATCTGTATTTTATAGCTCAGAGAAATCAAAGCACTCCTTCATGATCACAAAGAACAAAAGTTCTGCTATGGTTCAAACTCAGGTCTAGCTGATGGTGGCACATAGCTGCAATCCCAGCAGTTAGGAGGTGGAGGCAGAAGGATCTTGAATTTGAGGACTGACTAGCCTACATAGGAAGACCCCAAAATAGTGACTGATAAGGTGGTATGGCCACATACGTCAGGACTACCTTGGACAAAACTATGCTAAACACAAAGACAGTCAGCTCCCTGAATCCCCTCCTGCTTCGTAACCTTTCCTTCCTTCCTTCCTTCCTTCCTTCCTTCCTTCCTTCCTTCCTTCCTTCCTTCCTTCCTTCCTTCCTTTCTTTTTTTTGTCGGTTGTGGGGCTTGAACTCTGGGCTTGGATGCTGTCTCTTCAGCTAAAGGGAGTGCTCTACCACTTGAGCCACAGCGCCACTTCTGATTTTTTTTTAACTGTATTTTTTTTTGGTCTTTTCTTTTTTGGTACTGGGGATCAAACCCAGGACGTTGCACTTGCTAGGCAAGCGCTTTGCCACTGAGCTACATCCCAGCCCTCACTTCTGATTTTCTAGTGGTTTATTGGAGATAAGAGTCTCACGGAGTTTCCTGCCCAGGCTGGCTTTGAACCATGATCCTCAGATCTCAGCCTCCTGAGTATTTAGGACTACAGGCGTAAGCCACTGGCACCCAGCATCTGCCTTTCTTTTTGGCTACTCTCCTACTGGATGTGGATATCCTGGGCTCATTGGGGCTACCCTGGAAGTAACCTGAGTTCTAGCATCATGCTTGAATGGCATGAGCCATCAGTTTCTGGCTAATATCATACTTTTTATCCAAACTGCTAACTCCCACACCCATAAGCCTGAATCTGATGAGACTTCAGAAGAGGATATCTCAGGAGATAGTGGTGGGCTTGTGTTTAGTGGTATTACAGGCAGCCAAATTAGCTGGCCAGCTGAGTCTGTATCTCAGTACTGCTGCAATGAATTACAAACACTGGGTGACGTAAACCATCAAAATGTATTCACTTACCAACAACCAGAAGTTCAAAACCAAGGCATTAACCGAATTAGCTCTTTCTGGAGGCTCTAGGTGAGAATCAGTGCCATGTGTCACTGGCAGTTCTTAGTCCATAGCTGCATTACTGTCAGCTCTGCTCCATTGTCATGTGACCTTCGTGCAATCTTCCTCTCCTCTGTCTTTAAAGAAATCTGGTCACTGGATTAGGGCCCACCCCAATCATAAAAGGTTAAGGAGAAGTTTATCTCAAGATCCTTAGCTTCATTAGGCCTGCAAAGTCTCTACTGCATTCCCCCTTGCCCTCTATCTAGGGTCTCACTTCCTGGGTTTCAATTGCCTATAGTCTGGAAATACTAAATAAAAACTAGCAGAAATACGGCAATTTGTGTGTTGTCCTGGGCAGCATCATGAAGCCTCTTTCCAGGTCCCTGCGATGTGCTTTGCCTCTTGACCTAGCCACCTTGTAGTTACTACATACCCACTGGCCACTTAATAGCTGCTTTGCTTACTAGAACAATTGTCTTGGAATCACAGTGCTGTAGTAAATAAGCCTCATCTCATGAATAGTGGCCCCAAATGTGAGTAGCAATGTGGCAATTCAGGTAGACTAAGGAGAAACCACACAATGCTTCCTTTAGAAGTCTTCCAGGAGCACCAGAGGTGTGGCTCAAATGGCAGAGTGCCAGCTGTATGAGCAAGCAAGCTGCCATAAGAGCACAAGGTCCTGAGTTCAATTCCTAGAATAGACAAACAAAAGGAATCCTACTGCACTGCTGGTGGGAATGTACAACCACTCTGGAAATCAGTCTGGAGATCCATCAAAAAATGAAACATAAACCTATCTATGACCCAGCTTTACCATTCCTTGGCATTTATCCTGAGCATCATGAGCCAGGATATGATAAGGACACCTGGACATCCATGTTCATTGCTTCACTATTTACAATAGACAAGATAAGGAAATGACCCAAATGCTCCACAATACAAAAAATACGGTACCTATATACAATGGGATTTTACACAGCCATTAGAAAGAATAAAATAGTGTCATTTACATGGAAATGGATGGAACTAGAACAAATCATGTTAAATGAGGTAAGCCAAGATTAGAGACACAAACAGTGCATGTTCTCCCTGACATAGGAAGTTAGATCTAAAATGCACTAGAATATGACAAATTACACAGGATTCTAGATACCCCACATACAGTGAGACCATAGGAGATTCACAAAAGTACAATACTCAAGCACCTCTTCGTATGTATACATGCTGAAAGGAACTCCAAAGATATGGAAACACGGGAATTTTTTCTTAATTTGTTTTTTCTTTTTCGGTGACTGTATTTTTTACCTTATATATAGTGTATTCATATGCACCTCTTTGGGAAGGTGGAGGGAGGGCACAGGTTTTGAGGGAAATGGGTGAAAACGTGCAGCAGTGGAGCATACTGGCTGCTCTGGACACTGATGAAAGTGAACTATGCAATTCATAGGTGGAGATGGGAGGGATGAATGGGAAAGAACGAGGGAACAGATGACACTATGCAAAATAACAATAAAGTAAATTTTTTTTTAAAAAGGAAGAAGCATCTCAACCTTGGCATCTCTACCATGGAGCTGCTAAGAACATAGGACCATCTAGCTTTGACCCAGACCCTGAAGAGATCCTACCCTGGCTAGGAATATGGCTTAGTGGTAGAGTGCTTGCCTAGCATGCATGAAGCCTGGGTTCAATTCCTCAATACCACATAGACAGAAAAAGCCAGAAGTGGCTCTGTGGCTCAAGTGGTAGAGTGACAGCCTTGAGCAAAAGAAGCTCAGGGACAGTGCCTAGTCTGAGTTCAACCCCCCACCATGCACCCCCCCAAAGGAAAAAAAAAAGCAAGCAAGCAAGCTTACCCTGCTGGTGACTTCATTCAGCTCATCCTCAGCTCCAAACACCTATAATTTAAGTACCTGTAATTGTCTGGCTGTTTAAACCACCCCCTCACTACCTCAGCCTGGTTTGAGTCAAGGCAGATACCCCTGGGCCTTCTAGTGTCTTTCTGTTCATAATTTATATGATAGCAGTTGAACCAAAGGTTCCAGATTGGCAATCCAGCATCTTTTCCCAGTATCTCCTATCTGGAGATTCCTAATCTCCAGACTTCTGGATTTTGGAAGAACTTTGGTGTAGAGAGGACATCCTTAGATGACCCTTACTTGCTTGCATGGTGGGCTCCCAAGTTCCTAGCGTGTTTTCAGGAAGCAGTGCACCACCGAGTGCCACCTTTGGTGGGGAGGGTAGTATGTTGGGAAGACATCCAGGTAATAGACATATTGTTAGGCATGCCTTGAGCAAGCACTTGGCCCATTTTGTGAGTCTTGGTGAGTACAGATTTTATTCATTTTCCAGATGAAGAGATCAAAGGCTCTGAAAGTGAAGTAGGATTCACATTTAAGTCTGCCAAAAAGTTTAGAAGTAGCTGGGCACTGGTGGCTCACTCCTATAATCCTAGCTACTCAGAGGCTGAGAGATAAGATTGTGATTCAAAACCAGCCTAGGCAGAAAAACCTGAGATACTCTTTTTTTTTTTTTTTTTTTTAAACCGGTCATGTAGCCTGAACTCTGGGCCTGGGCGCTGTCCCTCAACTCTTCAGCTCAAGGCTAGTGCTCTACCACTTGAGCTACAGTGCCACTTCCAGCTTTTTTCTATTTATGTGGTGCTGAGGAATTGAACCCAGGTCCTCTTGCATGCAAGGCAAGCGCTCTACCACTGAGCCACCTTCCCAGCCTTCCTGTGATACTCTTACCTTCAATTAACCAGAAACCTTCCAGTTATTATCTCCAATTAATTATAATAAAAAAGCCAGAAGTATAGCTGTGGCTTAAGTGGAAGAGCACTAGCCTTGAGCTAAAAAGCTTAAAACTCATTCCCTGAGTTCAAGCCCTAGGACCGGCACACACACAGAAATAGTATTGAAAATAGAACATGCCATGAAGGTGCTGAGGCTCCTCACTGAGGAGGGAAGATGGGTGACATTCCCTCCCCCAGGATGTCATTTGTTCCTATTCACATCCTGTGAACTACCCATAGGACTTACAGGCCTTACAGAACAGCCCTGAGGCCACTGCCACCTGGCTCTCAGAATACCTGTCAAGGTTACTTTCTGAGAAACCAGTACAACAGCTTTCTAGTGTGGAGGTGGCAGAGAGAAGGATACCTCACAATCTGGTCTGAGCCCCAGAACCACCTGAGGTGCTGAAAAAACACAGCTCACTTGAGCCCCCTACCAGCTTGGAGATGGGGCCTGATTATGCAAGCTCATTCTCAGGAAAGGGCACATAATCCTTTCACATCTGCCCGCTAGACTACAGAACTCTGGCTCTCTGGCTGATGCAGAGCTGAGAGGCTGTCAGTAGTCAGGACAGAGAACATGACAGAAGGGGACAAGCAGAGCTTTTCCATCCAGAGAGGGGTGTGTTTGGATCTGCTTACCAGAGCCTCCATTCCCTTGTCTGGAAAATGGGTGCAGTGATCCCCATTACACAGTGAGTTAGCATCCTCTTACTTGTCTTTTGCTTTCTGTGCTGTCAATACTTGCAATAAACTGGTATAAAAATATATATAATGGGGAATTACAAAAGCGAGCAAGTCTTAAGTTTTAAATAACTCATATTACAGTATATAATTGCTCATTTTAATGATTAGTTATTGTTGATCTTTTTCTGTGCATAATTTATAATTGAAAGTGTAACACATACATGCATGGGGAGAAAAAAGTCTATCTGGAGTTGCTATCTGAGGTCTCAGATATCTGTGCAATGACTTGGAATGTATTCCCCAACTATACCTCATTACAATGGTCCCCAGGAAAAGGGGCTGGGGTGGGGGAGGGACACCTAAGTCCTGCAGGGTAAAATGCAAGAATTGAAACAGAGCCCTGAACCAGAGCCTGGCCTCAGTAAATGATGGCAATTAGAGCTCATAACAGCAGCCCTATGAGCCGTGGACCTTGGACATACATTTTTTTTTTTGGTGTCAGTACTGGGGCTTGAACTCAGATCCTGGGCACTGCCTCTGAGGTTTTTCTGTTCCAGGCTACTGTTCTATCACTTGAGCTACAGCTCTACTTCTGGCTTTTTTAGTGTTTAATTGGAGATAAGCATCTTGTGGACTCCTCAGCTCTCAGCCTCCCAAGTAGCTAAGATTACAGGCCTGAGCCACTGGTGCCCAGCAACATAATAAACCTTTTCATCTCCACATAATAGTTCTTTCTTTCTCAAGAGAGAAGCCATATCAAGTAGTCATAATAAAGTCCTACTGCTGGACAGCCCAACTGTTTCTCTCAAGCTGAAACCAGTTAGCAATCTGGACAAGTTCTTATGTACTCACCCTGTACCAGTGAGTCCTTGACTCAGGGCCACTGCAGGAGACAAGTTGCAGGAACAAACAGTTTGAAAGTCAATATGGAGATAAAGTACCTCATGCTGGTACCCGCTCCATGTGAGGATTTCTCCCATAATTTCTACCCTCCCCCTCCCCCCCACCTTACTCTGGTGCTGGGGAATCACTGGGGCCCTGCGCATGTGCTCTACCAGTGAGATATTCTCCAGACATTCATCTGTCTGTCTGTCTGTCTGTCTCTCTATCTCTATATGTGAAGGTCTTGCTCTCTTACATTGTGCAGGCTAGCCTTGAACTCTGGGCTCAAATGATCTTCCTGCCTCTGCCCACAAGTAGTTGGGACTACTGGTATGCACTACAGTGCCTGGCTCTAATGAGTTACTACTGAAGCAGCCAATAACTCTGCAAAGGAAATGACTCAAATATGAGTGCAGGTGAGGGGCTATAGCTCTTTATTCCTTTGGCTGAGTCTCAAGGAGGGTCTGCAAGTTTGGTGATCTTGGAAGCCTAGGTGATAGAAGCCAGGTAAGGCCTGAGCAGGACTGTGGACTCCCTGTCTCAAGCATCCTCAGTCACATCAGTAACCCAAGGAAAACGAACTTGCTGATCACACTGGACCATATGGGCGGGTTTGGGGCCTTGGCATCTTGCTCTACTAGAGTAAACTCCTGATTTCCACTGAGATCTGGGCCAGGACTGGAGGCATTTTCTGGATAGCTGTTGATTTACTTAGATGGTCTTTTAGCATATCCTCTCCTAGCACTCCCACTGCCGAGGATCCAATAGCACTTTCTTTTTTTTTTTTGGTCCGGTCGTAGGGCCTGAACTCTGGGCCTGGGCGCTGTCCCTCAGCTCTTCAGCTCAAGGCTAGCACTCTACCACTTGAGTCACAGCGCCACTTCCGGCTTTTTTCTTATGTGGTGCTGAGGAATCGAACCCAGGGCCTCATGCATGCAAGGCAAGCGCTCTACCACTGAGCCACCTTCCCAGCCCAATAGCACTTTCAAACTTCTCCACTCCCTTGGGCTGGGAAGGTGGCTCAGTGGTAGAGCACTTGCCTTGCATGCTCATGGCCCTGGGTTCGATTCCTCAGTACCACATAAGAAAAAAGCAGGAAGTGGCGCTGTAGCTCAAGTGGTAGAGTGCTAGCCTTGAGGTGAAGAACTGAGGGACAGCGCCCAGACCCAGAGTTCAGGCCCCACGATCGAATCCAAAAAAAACAAAAACAAACTTCTCCACTCCCTAGTCCTGGCTTACAGAAGACTCACCACACACCAGGCAGGTGCCTTCCTATGTCCCTGCCTCTCTGGACACTTAGGCTTCCAGACCAGGGAGACCTGTATTGCAAAGCTGGTTCTCAGTCTGTTTACCACCAGCACAAGAAATTATTCCTAGGCTGCAGTGCTCTGCAGAGAGTAATAGTGAGTTGTGTTTAAAACCAGGGAGGCGGGGCTGGGAAGGTGGCTCAGTGGTAGAGTGCTTGCCTTGCATGCACGAGGCCCTGGGTTCGATTCCTCAGCACCACATAAGCAAAAAGAAAAAAGCAGGAAGTGGTGCTGTGGCTCAAGTGGTAGAGCGCTAGCCTTGAGCTGAAGAGCTGAGGGACAGCGCCCAGGCCCAGAGTTCAGGCCCCACGACCGGACCCAAACAACAACAACAACAACAACAAAATAAAACCAGGGAGGTTTTGGAAGGAAGTCGGAGCTGCTTCCCCTGAATTCCTTTGTTTTAGCATCTTTATCTATATAGGGGACAACCATGATTGTCACTCATGTGAGACTGTGGAAGAGATGCACCTATTTGTGTGTGTGTATTAGTACGGGGGTTTGAAGTCAGTGCATAAGTGCTATTCCTTAGCTTTTTTACTCAAGGCTGGTGCTCTACTACTTGAGCTATATATAGTTCTACTTCCAGCTTTTTGTTGGGCTTAATTGGAGGTAAGAGTCTCAATGACTTTCCTTCTGGAGCTGGTTTCAAACTTCAATCCTCAGATCTCAGCCTACTGGTTAAGTAGGATTACAGTTATGAGCTACTGGTGCCCAGCTAGAAATGAATCTATCAAGGACAGTCAGGTCCATCATTATCTTTTTTTTCCAACAACTGAAGTCCTCCTCTAGTAACACCACAGCCTTTCTCTCCCGAAGCTTCCCAATCTTGACAGCCTTCCCTTCTCTTGGCTTCTAGTTGCCTTGTCCCTCTGTGATTTCCTTGATGGCCAGCTTTTGACAGGAATCCTGGGGATGTCTCATGTCAAGTGCAAACTGTTCCTGATAGGTGAGACCTCCCATTCTTGCAGGAATACCATGCTCAGACAAATCTCGATACCTGTCAACCCTACCTTCCTTGGAAGCTGAGGCCAGCCACATCCCTGATAGTTGGAAGTACCTGTAGGTTGCAGTCCCAACCAGCCCACATCATTTTCCTTGGAGTGGCTAGAATTGGGGCAGAAAAGGGGAAAGCCACTTCTATAATGCTGTGGCTCCCCACCAAGGCTCAAAAACCAGCAGAGTACAAGGAAAGTGGGCCAAACTTGTCTAAATGATATGGTTAAAAGAAAGCAGGGATAAGAAATCATAACAGAGTAAATTATTTCAAGAATCCAGACTACTAGCCAGGTGCTGGTGGCTTACACATGTCACATATAAACCTCCTAAGTAGTCAGGAGGCAGAGACTTAGAGGACTGAAAAGTAAGAGATTCTATCTCCAATTAATCATCAAAATGCTGAACTGGAAGTGTAAGCTCAAGAGGTAGAGCATCTGCTGTAAGAAAGTTAAGTGAGAGCATGAGGCTTTAAGTTCAAGCCCTGGTACTGGCACAAAAAAAGAAAAGAAAAAAACCCAGACTATTGAAGACTTAAAGTAACAAATGCACTTTTAATTCATTTCAGATAAAAACTGTTTAGGAAGGACCAGTAACCAATTCTTCCCTTAATGTGTTAGAGCCACATAATCTACAGTATTAGAAAAAAAAAAAGGCATGATATCACTTTAGGTTAAATGTGTGGCTGGCAACCAAGTCCGATCTCTTACATTCCGTATTTCTTCTTTAGTTCTTCTACTTTATCGATGTAAGCTTTCATGGCATCTTCCTTGGACATCCCTGTAATGTATGAACATTATTACATATCAGAGAGAGAGAGCACAGTAGAAAGGTAGCAGGCTTTTGGGTCTCATTTCTCACTTGTAAAGTAGGGGATTACCACACCTCAGAGACCTACAGATGATCACACTTAAAAGCACACAGGAAGTATGCCCAGAGTTCTGCTCCATGATGCTCTGAGCTCAGGCATGGTGGGCTAAGTCCCTTATGATGTAGTGCGGAGCAGTCATCATGAGCCTTATGCCTCCAAGTCAGGCAATTGTCTCTAGAGTGACTTTAATGGTCATGGTGATCTCTTGGTTGGCTTTGGATTATTATCAAGTATCTCTTATTTTTCTTGGATTTGCTATGCTTGGCTGAGAAAAAGCAAAGCCAGTCACCCACTTCTCCCCAGAGAAGCAATGAATAGAAGTTCTAGACTGGGCAAACACAGCTGCTTCTTGGAGGGGAATATGGTGAATCTTTGTCTCCTTCCTGCAGTATAGGAGATAGTGAATATATCCTCAGTCACATGCAGTCTCTTGGATTGTCCTGGGAAGCCAGACCCCCCTGGGACCGGGGGCTTGCAGTGAAGCACTGGAGAGTGCCTGGGGCCTGAGAATGAGGTAAAAATGCCAGATGAAGATGGACAGTCAATGGCATTCCCTCCTTGCAAATCTGACAAGTGCATTTACTGTATTGTGGTCCTTTTGCTGGAAGACAGAGGGCTTATTCAACAACTCTAGCCAGAACACAAAAGCTGCCAGGAACTTTGGAGACAAGTTTTAGGTCTTGGTGCCATGGAGCACGTGACCCAGTGGGAGCCTGAATACTTCTTGGCTGTTGATACTCAGCAAATAATAGCTCCATTCACTAAGCCTAGCAGTGGCTGGCCATGCATTACCTCACTCCCTTCTTCATGTGTCCTTCTGGCTGGAAGGGAACTAGGACAGCCGCTTGGCCACTACCTAGCCTTGTCAGGGAGAAGGGAGGGATGGACAGGAAACTATCATTTATTGTGAACACGTCCAAAGCCAGTGTCACCTCTTAGTCTATTTCTCAGTGGCTCCTCCTCTTAGAAGACACCCCTGCTCAGAGATGATGCTTTCAGAAAAGGAATGAATATCATTAGGAGAGAAAAGTAGGTGGCCCAATTCCCCCTAACTTCCAACTCAGGCCCGGATTGGGCTGGTTTCCAGAATGTGCCTTTTGTACTTTTGTTTCCTCCCCTCTCCCATATACTCTGCAGTGCAGAGACATTCTTTACTGGCTTCCACAGACTGATTAGCATAATCACCTTTCAGCTGATTCCAGGCATCCCACTTGGCTTTGCCCTTGAGGTCCAACAACCCGGGCCGATCTTAAATAAGGAAAAGAAAGAAGAAAAAGACAAGGTGAGACTCGCTTCAAGTTCTGATGGAGAACTTCATCAACTTTCTTCCCAGGAAAGTCATGGTTGTTTCCTTTTTTTTTTTTTTAAACCTTGAAATAGTTTACAACATTAGGTTTCAATTCAACTGATCAGCTTATGTTAATGTCAATCATCTTGGTCAACGTCAACTGTTCCATTATTCTCCTCCATCTTTCCCAATCCCACCCACCCCCTCAAGTTACACAGTTCCATTTTCACATATGTGCATTGAATATAATGATTGTATTCATTTATCCTTCCTCTCTTGGTTTGTTTGCTCCTATTCACCTTAACCTTCCCCTAACAAAACATGCTTTAGCTTCCTGGTATTCATTTTGTTAAACTGATCATCATTTGTTCAGTAACAGCTCTGGAATCCTCCCCTAGTATACCATGTTAGTCAATTTGTATATATTTGCCTATAACTCTATGTATTTTCATGTTTATAATTTAGATCTAATTTCCACATATGAAAAAAAAAGCATGCACCATTTATCTCTCTGAGTGTGGGAAAGCCATCTTTTATTACACCAATTATTTCATGGAGCTTGCAGAGTGGGTTCTGAAATCCAAATTTTAAATCTTGAGAAAAATAGAAGGAAAATTGTCTTATTATAAGAGAGTAAAATATTTAAACTCCAAGAGTTCTCCTTTTAAAAGTAGCACTTCAGGAACTAAAAGCATGGCTCCAGTAATAGAGTAGCTATGAGAGAAAAAGCCAAGTGAGAATGGAAGGCCCTGGGCTCAAGCCCCTAAAAATCCATCAATAAGAACAAAAACAATAATTAAAACAAATATCTACATGGTACAGGATTCATAAACAGCAAAAAGAAGTACTATCAAGCTTTCTTTCTGCCTCTACTCTTTAGACACCCAATTTCCCTCCCTCTACCATCTTTTTAGTTTGTTCTTCTTGACCGGGAGATTTTACTAAGGGCAGACTTGTAATTATCTGATGCTGGGAACCTATCGTTCCCTGGTGTTTATTTCACTGTCAAAGGGAGTAACTACAGTGTCTATGGTTAGAGCAGTGTCTGAGAAAATGCTCAATGAAGCCAGGCGCTTGTGGCTCACACCTGTAATCCTAACTACTTAGGAGGCTGAGATCTGAGGACTATGGTTCAAAGCCAGCCGGGGCAGGAAAGTCCATGAGACTCTTTATCTCCAATAAACCACTAGAAAACTGAAAGTGGCACTGTGGCTCAAGTGACAGAGCACTCGCCTTGAGCTGAAGAGCTGAGGGATAGAGCTCAGGCCCAGAGTTCAAGCCCTACAACCGACAAAAAAAAAAAAGAAGGAAACACTTAATGTGTCCTGTTTCCAGGAAGCATTCCCTGAGATACTTTAAAGAGAATGCACCTTCAGAAAGGCCCCCTTAGATGCCCAGAGCCGCACACCCTGCCAGGCTTCCTGCCATCATGGGAATAGATGTTCTCAATTCACGGGCCACTGAGGCTCCTGAAATATGACTTGTGTGGCTAGAGACTGAGCTGTATGTATGTATGTGTATATGTATGTATGTGCCAGTATTAGGCAAAAACACAAGATTTTCACTTGGCTTTTACACTTGAGACTGGCATTCTACCATTCTTGACTTTTGGCTTTTTGCTGGCTAACTGGAGATAAGACTTTCATGAACTTTTCTGCCTAGTCTGGTTTTGAACGGAGAGCCTAGATCTGATGTCTCCTGAGTTTATAGGCATGAGTTACCAGCACTCAGCTAGACTTTTACTCTATTAATTAAAAAAAAGAATTGGGGTGGGGTGTGTGTGCGCCAGTATTGGGGCTTAAACCCAGGGCCTGGTGTTATTAGCTTCTTTGCTCAAGGCTGGTGCTTTACCACTTGACCCACAGCTCCATTTCTAGTTATTTGCTGCTTAATTGGAGAGCCTCACAGAGTTTCCTATTTAGATTGACTCTGAATTGTGATCCTCCTGAGTATCTAGGATCATAGGCATGAGACACTGGCACTTGGTCAACCCTATTTCATTTTTAACTATTTTCAATTAAAATTTAAACTGCCATATATGGCTACTGAATTGTATAGTTTAGCGCTAGAGAGAGCCAATTATTTCTGTGCTAAGGTGATGATAGACTAGTAGCCTGTCTACCTATATACTAAGTACCTTTCAGCTCTCCTTTCCCTCCCTCGGAAAATACAGTTTATAAGCCTCACTATAAAACTCATCTTTGACACAAGATCTTCCTCAGCTAAAGTCTTGATGTGAACACCAATGTTTGACTTGGCATTGCCAGATCCTTCCCTCTAGCAATCATCTCTCGCTTGTGGCAGGCTAGCAGCCAATTCCACCTGCTCTACCTGCCACCACAGTTCAAGTAGAATTGGGAAACATGCTCAATCTCTACCTGAACAAGAGGGAGGGGGGGCTCCTTCTATACTGCTAATGTATTGTGAAATGCATTGTGCCAATGTCTTTATAGATGCATTTTCAGGCACTTAAGTGAGACTAAAAACTGCCCAAAGCAGGGAAGATTCTATCTCTCTCTCTCTACATATATATACACACACAAACAGATACAAGATATTGATTATGGTAGTGTAACAATGATAGTTTCAAAATCTGCACCGACTTTTGGCTAGTAAACACCAGAAGTGCACACTGTGGCCAACAAAAACATTCTTGATTTTCCCCAGATTACTAGGTGTAGCTCTGCCATTAGACTTTGTGGGTTGCCAGGTGCCCTGACTTTAACCCTGGAAGGAAGCAGTAGCTCAACGAAGCTACTACTGAGTGATAACTTATGACAAGTTACTTCTGTTGGATAGTTTCCTTAACAATAGATGGAAACCCTTTGAAAACCAAGATTGGGATTCTGCTACTCCAAGCATTAGGAAGAGGCCGGGCACCAGTGGCTAACGCCTGTATTCCTAGCTACTTAGGAGGCTGAGATCTGAGGATGATGGTTCAAGGGCAGCCTGGGCAGGAAAGAATGTGAAACTCTTGTTTCCAATAAATCACAGATAAAGATGGAAGTGGTGCTGTGGCTCAAATGGTAGTTTGCTACCCTTGAGCAAAAGAGCCCACCCCCAGAGCTCAAGCCACAGGACTGACAAAATAAGGGGGAGAGAAAAAAAGAATCCTGGAAGAAATATCTGGGGGGAATATCTCCCAGCTTAAACCTCAGGGATCCAATGAACTGTGACCAGGCCTAAAGAGTCAGGCCTCAGATGACAGAAGAGTACAGTTGCCATAGACTTTCACTATGGCAAGACACAAGTTTCTTGAGCAGTTCGACATACCTGTATTTACATCACCCACAGTGGCTTGTTTGAAGTGGCTGTAGATAAACAGCATCTCAGTGTCAGCAGGCTGGGTCTTGAGGCGTTTAACTTCATCAGCAGCCTTGTCAAACTCAGCCTAAGTACACAAGAGGAAGAAGAATGAAGGCTGCATCTGAGTAGAAGAGCATAGATGAGATGAGGATGGGAAGGCAGTGCCCACCTTCCTTCCAGCCTTTCTTCCTTCCCTCCGGCTCTCCCTTCCTTTTTTTGTGCTAGTCCTGGGTCTGGGACTCAGGGCCTGAGTGCTGTGTTTGCACAAAGCTAGTACTCTACCACTTGAGCCCACAGCTCCACTTTTGGCTGTTTTAGTAGTTAATTAAGAGATAGGAGTCTTGCAGACTTTCCCCCCCTGGATTGCTTCAAAGAACGATCCTCAGATCTCAGCCTCCTGAGTAGCTAGGATGACAGACTTAGCTGGTAGCTTCTGCCATGGAAAAGCAACCCACTCAAGCTGGGTCTCCTCTACCCCTACAGGGCAGTTAGAGACTAAACAAGAGTGGACATTAAGTTCTGGTATACTGTATGTACAGTGACTAAGGAAGGAGGCCAGGGCTGGGCCTGCTGTAGGCTCACACCCAGCGTGGCTAACTGCCTGCCCCCTCAACCCTCACCCTCACCCCAGCCTGACACCGGAATGGCTGGGGATCCCCGTGAAGCTCTGGTTCTCAGAGGCGCTGGCTGATAAGGGCGCCGGGCATCTCCGCGGTGCCAGTGGCAGGAGCCCGCTGGCCCCTTGCCCTGGGGCCGGGAAGTTCAGCGTTGACCTCTGTCCCAGTGCTCAGATTGGAGAGCGGAAGATAGGAGGAGCCGGAGGTCGCTCCACAAAGCTCTGCCCGCGTCCAGGGGCCACCGCGACTGGGGTGGGGACTCGAGTCACTCCTCCCGTCCGTTCGCGACTCCCCTCCCCTCGCGGACAGGCGGCTCCAACTTCTCCTGACCTCCAAGCTCCCAGCCCGGGGCCTCCTCAATTCCACAGCCCCCCCCCCCGCCCCGGGCTTCCGGGATCGGGGCGCAGCCCCCCCCCCCGCCTCGGTCCGCACAGCCCTCCGTCCCCCAGCCCGCTCTCTCCGTCTGCGACTCCTGATGCCCGCAGCACCGCCAACTCCACCCCACCGGCGCCTTCCGAGCAGCTGCGGACGTGGGTAGCAGCTTGACACAACTTCAAACGAAAAGTTCTGCTCCCGAAGCCTTGGACGAAGAACCAGGGAGAGGCAGCCGTCCAAGAGCCACTGGATATCAAAACGGAAGACCCGGCGGAGCTCTGCCCGAGGATATTCCCCACACCACAGCCTCCCGCCCTGCCCTGGCTTCGCCGCCCGACCGGGCACGCGCAGTACCTGAGACATGCCGGCGGCGAGGTGACGAGGATCGCCGAGCGCCCGAGACCGGAGCAGCAATCCCGAAAACCTGGGACCGGCTAGCGAGCGCCTTTAAAAGCGCAGCCCAGGCGTTCCCACTGCGGCTCAGCCGAGCCTCAGCAGCCAATCAGGAACTAGCTTTATGCTCGAGGGGTGTGTCCAGACTGGTGGGAGCCCTAGTCCCGCCCCAACCAGGAGGGCCTGATTGCGCACGCGCGGAAGAGGAGCTGCGGGGCATCCTGGGAGCAGGTGGGGTCCGCGGAGGAAGGCGGGAATCTGGTGTTGGGGGCCGAAGGTCCCGGGGGTGGGGTGAAGGGTGAGGGCCGAGCGGCGGGGACCACGGAGCCGTGGTCTTTTTGTTTGTTCCCTTCCCGTCCTCCTCCGGGGCGCGGGGAGGCTGCCGGCTCTGCCTCCGGACCCGTCGCTTCCTCGGTTCGGGAGGGCGAGTGGGTTCCGTTAGTCTCCGGGAATGGCGGCGGGTTGGACTGGGCCCCAGAAAAGCTCTTGCACATTCGCCGATCTGCTCGTGTGCCCGTGGTCCTCACGCCTCAAGCACGTGAACACATGCCCGTGCGCTGCGCCGTGCTCCGGCTGGGCCGGTGAAGGCGGGACCACCTCTTTCCCTGAGCCCAGCAAACACCACGAAGCCAGCCCTCGCTGTTGTAGGCCTTGGGGATGCAGCAGTGGTCAAACATGAATCCTTGCAGTCCTGGAACTTCTAGTGGAGTAGTAGTACACAGTAAGTTTAGGAGTCCTTTGTAGAGGAACAGAAAGTTGGAAGTTTTGTGTGTATGTGCCAGTACTGCCCCAGAGGATTCCCCCCCCCCCCCACCACACACACCCACCCCACCGGGCTACCGTTCTACCACTTAGCCACAGCTCCACCTCTGGCTTTTTTGATGGTTAATTGGAGATGAGAGTCTCAGACTTTCCGCCCTGGGCTAGCTTCAAGCCTGGATTGTCAGATCTCAGCTTCCTGAGTAGCTAGGGTTATAGGCATGAGCCACCAGTAAGAGTTGGATGTTTTAAGTGTGTGTAGTTTGAGGGATGTGACATTTGTGCCAGTATCCTAAGAGGAGGAACAGTGTATAAACCCTTTCTAAGAAGGCAATGAGGGAGGGAGTAGAAAGACATGAAGTTAGCGTTAAAATGATGGCCAGCTAACTAGGTGATGCAGAGGTTGGTCACTTTTCAGGGATATAGACTTTCATTCTGCGGAGATAGAAATCATCAGGAGGCTGTGAGTAGAGATGGTGCGGGAGGGGCCTTTGTAAGGTTGTTACAGAGGCTGATCTGTATGGGAATTGGGAAGCACAGGTGGAGGGAAAAAGTGAGATTTGATGCTTAAGAGCCAAAAAGAATTTTCTAGTAGTGGTCATAGAAGCATGGATGAAGAGAGAAGTGATTTGCCACATTTGTGGCAAGAGGCCTGGACCACAAATATCCACCCTACTCTCCCCCATCCCCCTTACAGCTGTTTACATAGGAATATGGGAGAAGACTAAGGTTAGAGCTCAGAGTTTAGAGGCTTGTCTGACATGTAAGAGGCCCCAGATTCCATTCCCAGCACTTCAAAAAAGGTCAAGTAGAAGCTTTGACATGGCCATTCCTAATTTAATGTAGGTCAGGCTTTATGAAACATTTAAGAAGTGGGAATTGAATCTTAGGAAACAAATCTAGAGTCCTCGGTTTGTGAATAGCTTTGCTTGAGAAAGCGAATCTAAGTAAACATCTTGTAGTTAAATTTGGGAAAATTACATGTGAACTGTGAGAAATGCAAGTTTCCACAGCAACACTTCAGAGCTCCCTCTTTTCCTTGCAGCAGAAATGTTGGAAATGATTAGATAACTTCTGTATTTTTCTATAATGTAATTTTCCTTATCACTTAACTTCTCAGTCACTTGGTGTGGAACTTTACCTGGAGTGAGACATTGTAGAAGGCAAAGCTGGTGAGAGTGTTGACCTTAACAAGACATTGTCCAGTTCAGGGAGGATGGATGTGTTGGTTGGTTGTTTGCAATAGACTTCATTTCCCTAAAAAAATCCTTGGGGAATTTTTTTTTTTTTTTTGGATCCGGTTGTGGGGCCTGAACTCTGGGCCTGGGCGCTGTCCCTCAGCTCTTCAGCCCAAGGCTAGCGCTCTACCACTTGAGCCACAGCGCCACTTCCAGCTTTTTTTGCTTATGTGGTGCTGAGGAATTGAACCTAGCCCAGGGCCTCATGCATGCAAGGCAAGCACTCTACCACTGAGCCACCTTCCCAGCCCTCTTTGTGTATTTTTTGTGTGCACATGAGTTGTTTAAAGCAGGTGAAGAATGGCGTGAGAAAAGACTGTGGATTCAAGGGAGCAGAGTGCCAGTGACTTTAAAGAAAGAGGAAGAGTGCTATTATGGAGCCCACCTTAGGCTAAACTTCAACATAGCTGGTATGAGCCTGGTGATTGGGCCTGCAATCTGAGCTGCTCAGGGGCTGAGATTTGAAGATTGCAGTTGGAATCCAGATCAGGCAGGAAGATGCTCTTATATCTAATTAACCATCAAAACTTGGAAGTGGAGGTATAGCTGAAGTGGTTTGAACACCAGCCTTGAGCAAAAAAAAAAAAAAAAAAAGCTGAGGGATAGCTCCCAGACTCTTGAGTTCAATCCCTAGTAGCAGCACATGGGCATGTATTCACTAACACATGTGTTGGTGTGCTTTTTGGTATATTTTCTGTCCGCTTATTGCTTGGAGATCATTTTTTGGTACCTCATCCTTGGCAAATGTTAAAAGTCTCCTTATTGGTCTACTTCGTGCTTCTAACTCTAGGGAGTTGGGATGAGAGTCAGCTTGTAACTAGATAGTATCAAGCTGGCACTTTTAAAAGTAAACTTCAGCTGGGTGCTGGTGGCTCACGCCTGTAATCCTAGCTACTCAGGAGGCTGGCTACTGAGGAGGCTGAGATCTGAGGATCTTGGTTCAAAGCCCCCACGAGTAAGAAAGGCCATGAGACTTTTATCTCCTGTAAACCACTCAGAAACCCGGAAGTGGCGCTGTGTCTCAAGTGGTAGAGTGGTAGCCTTGAGCTGAAGAGCTGAGGGACAATGCCCAGGCCCAGAGTTCAAGCCCCATGACCGACAAAAAAAAAAAAAAAAAGTAAACTTCAGAGTATACTTGGAGGAGGTTTACAAATTATATGAAACTTTTCTTACATAGTTCTACAAGACTAGAAGGGATCATTGTTTTTTCTAAGTCCTGTGCGAATGCAGGTTCCTAAGCCCTGTTTACAACCTCAAGCTATATCATGTGGTAACTTTTATTTTTTATTTTGCTGGTCCTGGGGCTTGGTGAAGGTATTGGTGCTGACCCTGAGTTTTGCTCAAGACTAGAGCTCTACCACTTGAGTCATAGCACCACTTCTGGCTTTTTCTGAGTAGTTTATTGGAGTGTTTAATGGACTTTTCTGCCTGGGCTAGCTTTGAACTATGATCCTTGGATCTCAGCCTTCTGAGTAGCTAGAATTATAGGCATGAGACACTGGTGCTGCATGTGGAAGCTTTTTTTCACAATTATTTTAATTTTATTTTTCTACTGTTTTTGCCTGGGAGGATAAAGTTCACCATGTATTTTGGTCACTGCTTTATCTCCTAGGGCCTGACACTTCTTAGACTCTCATCTGGAGTGAATAATGTGCTTTTCTCTGAGGGAAGACAGGTTCCTTTTGATAAGCTGTGACCTTGGAAGCCAGCTAAATCTGTTAGAGCTGAATGCAAAATTCTGGGCTAAAATAGAACTATTGCACGTAATCTCTTTGTTTTGGAAGCAGAGCACCTGGAAAGCTAAGGAAGATTGAGGAACCTGACCGGCCAACTTGTCAGCCAAACTGACCCAGCCAGTCAACAGAGACCACTGTCATTGTCTCAGCCTGCCTTCACGCCCATGGGATGTAACTCTGACTGCCCACAGGCTCACTTTCTGGCTCTCAGCTTAAGCCAGAGAGCAAGATAAATTAACAGGAGAAGGCTTTTCTAGCCCAATGGGTGTGAATTGTCATTTGCTATTAGGTTTCTTGGTATAAATGAAACCTCTAATTTCTAAAAGTGACCTAATTGTTAAGAATTGGACTATGGTTATGGGAGCGCCTTACTGCAAGGCAGGGATATGTATTTGTCTGTTCTGCATTTATTTTTCATTTTCATTGAATGTGAGTCCCATGACAGGACTCCAGCTAAGCTGGAAGGAGATTAGTATGTTTGAAAGGGAAGGAGGCACGTGGGAAACGCTTCTGGGATAGGAGTGGGAAAGACATGGGTTTTGTGAAAGCTGAGGGAGGTAAGCGCTGAGGTGCTTGCAGTAGAAAGGCACCCTGGCTTTCCCCAAGGAAAGAAGACCCTTGGCAGCTGGAATTGATAAGAAAGCTTCTCCTTTGTCATGCTTAACCCTTCCTCTGCTCATGTTTAGAGGAAGTGCATCAAGGTGGGCATGAGGGGAATGTTCGTGTATGAATGTGTGAGATGTCCTTGGGCATTGCATTCTCCTTTCCTCCACTTCTAGTTTCTACCAGGCAGCACATTGTGGTGGGTCTGAATTGAGATATGGAAACCTGAAGTTGGCTAGAAGTAAGGAAGGGAAGGTTTCCCGTAGGATTGTTTATCCACAGGTTGGTCATTCACTGGTCAGGTTCTGCTTGTGTTGTGTCTATAAATATTTATAATTAAAGCTAGGGATAAAGCAGTAGAGTGCTTGTCTAGCACATGTATGGACCTGAGTTTGACCCTTGGAACAACAAAATTACATCAACAACAGCAACAAAACAAAGAGAAATAGTTGTGTTTCTAGGCTTATCTTGTTCATCTTCATTAGATGTGTATATTCTCTTGTAAATCAACACTGTGTTCTGTATCTTTGCCTGTTTCTGTAGCTCCTGCTTGCACATGAGAAGCACTTAGAAAGTGCCTTCAAACTAAATCATTAGAGATCAGTTTTCTTAATGACCTCTTTAATTACTTGTTAGCAAGAAAATTAGAGATATTAAAATCTAGCAACTGATAACTTTTGGAATTATAATCTCATTTAAAAAAACCCTGTATTTTGTGATACTGCCATTTTTTTAAACCATTTTTTTTAACCTCAGCCTAAGTAGCTAGGATTACAGATATTAGCCTCCAGCTTTAAGTTGTTGTTTTTTTTCCCTCTCCTTTAGACATACTAAGCAATAATAGTGCTTTCTTTTTATTGATGAGTAATATTCAATATATGGATGAATCATTCCCTCATTGATGGTATTCAGGGTTTTTGTTTTGTTTTGTTTTTCCTATACTGGGGATTTAACTCAGGGCTTCATTCTTGCAAGTTAGGTGTGCTACCACACGCTGCTCCTCCAGCGTTTTGGTTATTTTTGAGGTCAGTTCTTGCTTTATGCCTGGTTGTTATAGGCTTCAGCCGCTGAACTATTGCCTATTTAGAATAAAACGGCTGCTAACCACTTATATACAAGATTTTGTGTGAACCTTTGTTTTTATCATCTTAGAATTAATGACCAGAGTGCTATGGTAATTTCATTCTACCTTTTGTAAGAAGCTGCTATATCTTTGCCGAGTGGCTATATCATTTTGCATTCCCACCAGCATGGATGAGAGATCCAACTTCTCCTCTTTACAGACATTTAAAATTATCACTACATTTTCTTTTGGCCATCTTCATAGTTGTGTAGTGATATCTTTAATTGTGGTTTTAGTGGGTGTTTCCCTAATAGCTATCATCATTGATAACCTAGTTCTTCCCACTTACTCTTCTTCAAATGTGTTCCAGCAATTCTATTTCTTCTGCTTTTCCATATGAATTTTGTAACAAAAAGCCTTACTGTATGGGCTGGGAATGTAGCTTGTAGTATAGTGCTTGCTTGGCGTGCATGAAGCCCTGGGTTCAATTCCTTAGCACGACGGGCGCTGGTGGCTCACGCCTGTAATCCTAGCTACTCAGGAGGCTGAGATCTGAGGATCTCGGTTCAAAGCCAGCCCGGGCAGGAGAGACCGTGAGACTCCTATCTCCAATAAACCACCAGAAAACCAGAAGTGGCGCTGTAGCTCAAGTGGTAG
>NW_012267268.1:4822615-4829278 GCF_000151885.1 Dipodomys ordii | reverse complement strand
CGGTCTCTCCTGCCCGGGCTGGCTTTGAACCGCGATCCTCAGATCTCAGCCTCCTGAGTAGCTAGGATTACAGGCGTGAGCCACCAGCGCCCAGCTTCAAAATGATTTTGTTTAGGAGTCTGTTGCAGTTCCAGCCATGTACCCCACTCTTTGAATGTCCACCTATTGCTTGTGGAAAGGTCAGCCACTGTGCCCTCATGCAGTGGTTGTAGACAGAAGTTTTCTTCATGTCAGCTGCCTCTGTGCTTGAATGCTTTTTCTGATACTGAGCTCATCTTGGGCTTCATTTTCTCTGACAAAGGTCAATAATATGCTTCAAATACTTGAAGGCAGTGTTAAGCATGGTGGTGTTTGGTTATTGTCCCAGCTACTTGGGAAGCTGAGCTAGGAGGATCACTTGAGTCCAGGCAAGTCTGGGCAGCAGTGTCAAAAAACCAAACAAAGTGATGATTTGCTTTCTTATTTGAATTTTTGTATTGTAAACAGATGTCCAGTTTATAGTCTAGCTAGTACATTCTGGTGTTTGGCTGTACATCCAGGTGTAGGGTAAGTGCTATGGAATGTTCTGAATTCAAGAAGGCGGCTGTGTGCCTTACAGAGACAATATGTATTGCACAGCCTTGCTCATGTGTGAGTTACAGTGCTCTTGGCTGTTGGCTTCATTAACGACTCACAATATATGTCATGTAGTGTCATTCAATAGAAACATGAATGAAATGAGGTTATGTATTGATTGATTGGCAAAATTGTTGTGACCAGAGGCTCCTACGAACCGAACTCAGGATTTCCCTTAGGAGCAATGATTTAGGATTTGCAAATTGACTGTTTGCAGCCAATTGTTATTAGAACATCATTACTGCTGATGAACAACAGAATTAACTGTAATCCAGGTGCCTGTGGCTCACACCTGTAATCCTAACTATTCAGGAAGCTGAGATCTGAGGATCGTGGTTCAAAGCCAGCCTGAGCAGGAAAGTTCGTGGGACTCTTTATCTTCAATTAACCACCAGAAAATTGGAAATGGTGCTGTGGCTCAAGTGGTAGGGCGCTAACCTTGAGCTGAAGAGCTCAGAGATAGCGCCCAGACTCAGAGTTCAAGCCCCATAACCAAAAAAAAAAAAAAAAAAAAAATTAACTGTAGTGACATGTTCTTGTTTTGTTTTTGAGCTGATAGCAATCAATGTTAATTAGGTATGATGTGAACATGTATGTTTTATGGTTATTATAATGCCAGGCTCTGAGGTTTGACTTGTTGTGCTGGATTTTTGCCCCATAAGGCAGTCTTGCTGTTTTATAGCTCTACGGCTGGAAACCTGCCATGGGAAGATGAGCCAGCTAGGGAAGGGAATAGCTGGGAGAACTGGAAGCCTGGTGACAGCTTGCTTTGGCTTTTTTTAGTTGCTCAATTTCCACCCTACTCTTGAGGGATGGGAGGCTGAAGGGCCATTTCAGCTGTAGAGACCCAAGACCAACCATGTAGAGTTCTTCACCATCCTGGAGTGTGGGCTGGAAAAGAAGTCTGTAATTTCCAGAAAGGGCCAGGAGGCAGTATCAGGATGTGTGCATGCAGTGATGCAGTGGTCAGGTGGTGTGAGTTCTGGAAGATTCTTGCCAGAACAGGTTTTTAGGTGGGGAAGTTTAAAGACCTTCCCAAGCCCATGGCACTCTTACTTTTCAGAGCCCTACCCTGTCTCAGATGTCCTAGGATACACCCAGATCTCACATTAAGTTGAATCCATATGTAGTTATAGAATTTGTAGTTATAGAATTGCTGTCTAAGTGTTAATTTCTGGATGTTTAAACACAAATTTTTGTTTTAACCACATTTTAAAAATTCTGGAACAAGGTTTGCCTCCAAGTCTCAAATATCCATAGCCTTGCCAGGGTAGTACACTATTCCTGAGCTACACTCCAGCATTCAAACCTTTGCTGTCCTCAGTGCAGGATTGCTATGTCAGCGTATCTGTGGGCAAATGGAGGATCCAAATTTCCCTAGGGCCCTTTGGTGGCTCAACACACACAAATGTTCTGCAAACATTTGTAGGGCCTCTGATTTGCAATGTGCAGTACAAGTTGCTGGGTATAGGAAAGTAAGGCTAGTTCTTTTCAAGAAACCAGTGGACAGAAGGTACCTAAAAAACATGGGAACATGATGCCCTTAGGAGAGGAACACAGAGGCGCAATGCCTATGTGCATCTGATCATATAAAGTAATACTTAAGGAAATGAACTCCAGGAAATAGAAACAGGTTTTTTTTCTTTGTTGCTGTTTTTTTTTTCTTTTTGTCTTGTCTGTTCATTTATCTGTCTTTGGGAGTGTAAGGAAGGGCACAGAAATGGAGGAACAAATGCAGCCGTGATGCTCACTAGACGCTATGTTGAAAATGAACTATACTACTTGTGAGCGAGGATGGGAGGGAAAAACTGGGAGAGAGAGAGGAAATGGGTGATACTGTCCAAAAAGAAATGTATTCTTTACCTGACCTATATAACTGTAACCCCTTTGTACATTGCCTTTACAATAACAGTAAAAAAAAAAAAAAAAGAAGCCAGTTGGGACTGGGACTATGGCTTAGTGGTAGAGTACTTGCCTAGCATGCACGAAGCCCTGGGTTTGATTCCTCAGTACCGCATAAACAGAAAAGGCCGAAAGTGGTGCTGTGACTCAAGTAGTAGAGTGCTAGCTTTGAGTACACAGAGGCTCAGGAACTGTGCCCAGGTCCTGAGTTCAAGCCCTAGGATTTGTTAAAAACAACAACAACAACAACAACAAAAAAAGCCAGTAGATTCCATACCTTCAACAAGTGACCACTTTAAGGATGCAAAGGAGAGGCTAAAGCTCAGCATGAGGGGAGGAGAAACTGGCCTTGAAGGTGTCCAGCAGGAGGTGGTCCCTGGCCTAGTCTTGAAGGGCATTGAAAGGTGAGTCAGGACATGGAAGGGCTTAGGAGAGAAGCCTGTAGTAGAAAGGTGTGGCACAGGCTTGGTGACAGCATGGGTGACACATAGGGGCGTAGAGCCAGGGCAGGGTTGAATGTGGAAAGCAAATGTAGACAAGTTCAGACTCCTTCTGGGCCTGTGACCTGCTTCTGATGGCCCTGATTGCTAAATGCCTTTTGGATATCTTTACTATTCCTTGGTAAATAGTAGGATATAACCATCTCATGCTAGAGTTTGAAACCAGAACCTTATTCACACTAAGTAGGTACTTTATACCCTGAGCCCAGGTCCCTACTTCTAGCACAGACCCTCCACTCCTCCACATAACAAACCTGAGGCCTGATTCCCAACATATGAACCATTGAGGGACACACATCACACACAAACCACAGTAGTACCCTTAAGTTATATAGACCATCTTTTAATGCATGCAAGGTATTTTATTTTTTGGAGTATAATTTACTTAACCAGTTCTTCATGGATCAACATTTATATAGATTCCAGTTTCAGTAACTTAGAAAAACCTCACATTTAGATCCTTGAACACTCCTAAAATGTTTTTGTTATTAAAAATACAAGCCTATGCAAAAATAGAATAATATAATATTTAATATACACTCATCTCCAGTGGCTAACAGTGTTCTACATTCTTCTTCCTTTTTTTTTTTTTTAATTTTGGGAATTGAACCCAGAGCTCTTACCTACTAGACAAGTATTCTTCCATTGAGCTACGTGCATAGGCCCAGTTCTTTTTTCTTACCTACATCTCCAGAGTTGTTTTGTCTGACCTGGTATTTGTTTGTCATTTTGTCAATATATTCCTTTTTCTTTTAATATGAGTATTTAAGGGTTGGGAAGGTGGCTCAGTGGTAGAGTACTTGCCTCACATGCAGGAGGCCCTGGGTTCGATTTCTCAGTACCACATAAGCAGAAAAAGACGGAAGTGGTACTGTGGCTCAAGTGGTAGAGTGCTAGCGTTGAGCTGAATTGCTGAGGGACAGCGCCCAGGCCCAGAGTTCAGGCCCCATGACCGGACCCCCCCAAAAAATATTATTATGGAACTGGGCCCAAAGTTCAGCCACCACGACTGACCAAAAAAAAAGCATTTAAAATAATAAACATAATTCCATCTGCACAAAATTAGCATTCATATGTAACATCTAATATTTTGCAAATTAGGATCCATACAAGTTCTAAATGTGGCACTGGTTATTACATATCTTTAAAGTCTCTTTTCATTTAAACCCTACCTCCCATAATTTCTCATGTAATTTATTTCTAGAAAAAACAAGTTCACTTCTCTGGTAGATATATCTGAGGCTTCTCATGGCATTCCTTAACCTGTCCTCCACAATCATTCCTAATGCACCAGGAAATCTAGGGTTTGATCACTCATTCATACTGTCTCTACCTGTTGTCTCCCATCTTTTAACCTGATAGTTTTAGTACCTCATCATTTGACATATTGTTTATAGCCATAAGTTTCACATGCAGTTGAAAATATGATACAGAATGACCCTTTATACCCATCACCCTATTTCATGCAATGGTGACATCTTGCTTGGGTAGAGTTCACTATAACAACCAAGAAATTCATTGATACAGTCTAAGGTATCCACTCAAATCTCCCTAAGTTTCCGTGTGTGTGTGTGTGTGTGTGTGTGTGTGTGTGTGTGTGTGTGTGTGTAGTTTTATGACATGTGGAGACAAATGTGGGCAGTACCAATCAAAACTCAGATTTTCACCGCAAGGATCTCCGACACTCTTTTTTTTGCTGACTGTGGTGGTACTCAACTGTTCTCTATTACTGTAGTTTTATTATATCAGTTTGTGACCTTTTGTGATTGGCTGTCTTTGATTCTCCTAATTCCCTTCCAAATAGTTTTGTGTGCCAATATTTTTTTCCTTATTGTGATTTCTAACAAGTCATCTACTGGAGGACATTTGGATTGATTTCAGTGTGAGATATTACTCTCAACTAACTATGTTACAAGTGTTGCTGTACATGTGTTTGTGCCAACATGACTTTCATGTCTCTAACAAACTCTTGAGAACACTTCTTGAGAGGATTATGTTGGTAAGAAATTGTTGTACTCTTTCTCATATTGGCTACACCATTTTATGTTACCAGCAGCAATACTTGGGACATTTAGTTTCACCAGAATTTGTGATTACCTATGCTTTGGTTGGGCCATTCTGATAGCTTTGAAGATTATGATTTTTAAATTTTATCATTGTTCCAAAACTTTTAAACTGCAAATTGTTTGTAAAGAAGAATTTTCTCCATTAGCTTCTTGAGAACCCTGAAATAAATCTGTGTAAGAGAGGGGATAAAATGCTTGGTTCACATTTCTACAGAAGATAATTAAGAAAAAATTAGTGCCCTGCTAGCTTCAACATTAACTAGTTAGCTTTCTCTTAAAAATATTATTATGGGGGGCTGGGAAGGTGGCTCAGTGGTAGAGCGCTTACCTTGCATACCTGAAGCCCTGGGTTCCATTCCTCAGCACCACATAAGCAAAAAGAAAAAAGCTGGAAGTGGTGCTGTGACTCAAGTGGTAGAGCGCTAGCCTTGAGCTGAAGAACTGAGGGACAGCGCCCAGGCCCAGAGTTCAGGCCCCACGACCGGACCCAAAAAAAAAATATTATTATGGAACTGGGCCCTGGTGGCTCATGCCTGTACTTTAGCTACTCAGGAGGCTGAGAGCTAAGGATCACTGTGATTCAAAGCCATCCTGGACATGAAAACCCATGAGATGCTTATCTCTGATAAACTACTCAGAAAAGCCACAAGTGGCACTAAGGCTCAAGTGGTAGAGTGCTAGGCTTGAGCAAAAAGAAGTTTGGAGTCAGAGAACAGGTACAGAGTTCAAGTCCCAGGACTGGCAAAAAAAAAAAGAAAGAAAAAGAAAAAAAAAGTGTGTGTGTGTGTGTGTTTGAGTGCTGGTGACTTATACTTGAACTCATCATTTTCTTAGGAGCCTAGGATTTGAGAATTGTGATTAAGAGTTAGCCTGGGCAAAAACGGCCATAAGACTTTTGTTTCTAATTAACTACCAAAAAGCTGGAAGTGGAGCTGTGGTTCAAGTGGTAAAATGCCAGCTTTGAAGGGGAAAAGTTAAGGGACAGCATCCAGACCTTGAGTTCATGCTCCACAATTAGCACACGAAAATATTACAAATTCATGGATTTATTTGGTATGGTTATCTTTTGAGGATGACTCATTAGAAGCAAAATGAACATATGAAAGGGCTAATAATTTGAAAGCTTTGACAAATTACCCCTTTCACCTACATAAAGGCTCTACCATTTTATATTTTTACCAGTAGTGGATAAAAATATCCATATCCTTATTGACACTAATTTGGCCATTATTTATTATTTATATATTTACTTTTTGGTGTCAGTTCTGAGGCTTAAACTCAGGGCCTGGGTGCTATCCCTCAGCTTCTTTTGCTCAAAGCTAAACTCTACCACTTGAGCCATACCTCTACCTCTGGCTTTTTTTTTGGATGGTGGCGGGGTGGGGAGTATAAGTTGTGAGACTTAGACTTGGGTCCTGTCCCTGAACTTTTTCACTCAATGCTAGTGTTTTACCAGTTTGAACCACAGAAAACTGTTCTAGTGGTTAATTTTAACCATAAAGCATTGGTGCCAGGCTCCCTTTTTTTTTTTCTATTTTATATCATTATTCTTTCCCTTTCTATTCTTTTCCTCCTTTTTC
>NW_012267268.1:4819852-4822565 GCF_000151885.1 Dipodomys ordii | reverse complement strand
TGCTTATGCGGTGCTGAGGAATCTAACCCAGGGCCTCATGAGTGCAAGGCAAGCGCTCTACCACTGAGCCACCTTCCCAACCCCTATTTTGAGTTAATTTTTATGTAAGGCATTAAGTGCTAGAGTGCTAGCCTTGAGCTGAAGAGCTCAGGAGTTAAAGCCCCATGACCCCCCCCCCCCCCCCCCCCCAAAAAAGCAGTTGAGTCCAGTAGTTGGTAACTCGCTTATACAATTTAGATAGACTCTTATTTCCTATAAACCAAAGAGAAAGGCCAGATGTTGATGGCTCACTCCTGTAATACTATTCAGGAGACTGAGATTTGAGGATCTCAGTTTGAAGCCAGCCAGGGCAGGGAACACCATGAGACTCTTATCTCCAATAAACTAATCAGAAAAAGCCAGATGTGGTGCTGTGGCTTCAGTGGTACAATGCTAGACTTGAGCAAAAAAGCTCAGCGACTCTTGAGTTCAAGTCCCAGGACTGACACAAACAAAACAATACAAACAAAAGGTTTAGGTAGAGGTTAGTCCCTGCTGGCTCCTGCTATGGCCAGTTGTTCCAGCACTATTTTATTGCAAAGGTATTTTTCCTCTATTGAAATTGCTTTTGTACCTTGTCAGTAATTCCACTAGAAAGACTTCTGTTTCAACTATACCTCCACCAGTACCAGTTACGAGAATGGGAGCTATGTAAAATAGGTCTTTAAAAAAAAATCACACTATACCCCATAAATGTGCAATTACCTTTTCATTGAATCATTGAGTCAGGCACTGGTGGCTCACATCTGTAATCCATTTCTAGTCATCCCTTCATAGGAGTAGTGGGGAGATGTGGGTGTGCTATAAAATGGCCACTGTCCGATCAGCCTCCAGAGAATATCTCTTTAGTCCACCTGAATTGGAAACATATTAGAAATGCATTTTAGGGATTATAGTTCAACCTGGCCCACTTGACACATCACAAAGTCATCCTAGGCACATACTGTCTCTAGAACTTGGGAGTCAACAAGGTATCAGACTTTCTTGTTCTGTGGTGAGAGCTAAGGGGTTAGCCTCTTTTCTTTGGTGCTCAAAGGATAGGGCATTGTGAAACCACCCACATAGTACCAAGAAATTGAACTTGGTGAATAAATAAAATTTAATTTTGTTGGTGAAGGGATGGCCACAACACTATTTATATCAGGGACAATGAGAATACACTCAATGGGTATCACATTTCAGTGGGTTTGTGTCATAGTTGTAGCCCCTTACTCTTAGATTACTTAGATCTTGAAGTTGGCAGAAGACATAAGATTCCTGGGTCAGAGATGATGACTCTGTTCTCAGCATGTTCAACACCATGAACTTACTGTGTGTCTGTTCCTGTTCCTCTTGCTCTGAAGTCTCACAGAATCCATGCAGGTAGCCCAGTGGTCACTTCATGTTAGTATGTTTAGCTAATCCAAAATGTGTGTGTGTGTGTGTGTGTGTGTGTGTGTGTGTGTGTGTGTGTGTGTGTATACTCAGGGCCTGGGCAGTGTCCTTTATCCCTCTAGGCTGGTGCTCTACCACTTGAGTCATAGCTCTATTTTTGACTTTTTGGTGGTTAATTGGAGGTAATTGTCTCATGGACTTTCCTCCCTAGGCTGGCTTTGAACTGAGATCTTCAGATCTTAGCCTTCTGTGTAGGTAGGATTGCAGGTGTGAGCCACAGTGCCTAGCTCCAAAATCTTTATAAGGATTGCTACAAACAACTCCTGGAGGGAGACGTTCTCTTTATTTCATTGGATGGTAAACAGACCTGCCTTTTGTTGTGGTGGGAGATACTGTTTCTGGGTGTTGCTGGGCTGTGACTCTGATGCATGCCTGAAACAGTTCAGAACCTGAGCAGCCAGGACTACTGCTCATGATACACGCTGAAGTAAGTGCAAGAGATCCACGGAGAAATGTCCCCTAACACACAGTACAAGCATTAACATTCTCACTGATGATTGTGAACCAACAGAAGTTGAATTTATATTCAATACGCCTCATATGAGAAGGAAATACATGAAATATTCTCTCCCAGTGGTTGCGTCTCTAACACTTAGGACAACTCAGCTTTCCAGAATGATTTCCTGAGAGAGTTACATGTCTTGAGCACAGAAAACAAATGATGGTTTTGTGTGTTTGTCCCAAATGGAAGGTCATGGTGAATGGCAGGTCTGTGCAGCTGCCAGTGTTAAAATGTGTGCTAGGTGAGACAGAAGTTTCAGGCTTGTTTACATAAAACTGATTGAGATGCATCTTGAGAGAAGGCTGGCTGCTATGATCATCTACAATAAAGGAAAGATAGCATGGAGAAGAGTCTAGTTGTTGGATCTAGCTCTTTTAATTTTTTATTTGATTTTTTTTGTATGTGCTGGGCTTAAACTCAGGGCCTGAGTGCTGTTCCTGAGCTCTTGCTTAAGGCTAGTGTTTTACCACTTGAGCTTTATCTCTACTTTCTGCTGTTTTAGTAGTTAATTGAAGATAAGAGTCTTTTTTTTTTTTTTTTGGGTCCGGTCGTGGGGCCTGAACGCTGGGCCTGGGCGCTCGCTGTCCCTCAGCTCTTCAGCTCAAGGCTAGCGCTCTACCACTTGAGCCACAGCGCCACTCTGGCTTTTTTCTTTTTGCTTATGTGGTGCTGAGGAATCAAACCCAGGGCCTCAGGCATGCAAGGCAAGCGCTCTACCACTGAGCCACCTTTCCAGCC
>NW_012267268.1:4806300-4818161 GCF_000151885.1 Dipodomys ordii | reverse complement strand
CCTCCCTCCCTCCCTCCCTCCCTCCCTTCCTTCCTTCGTGAGACAGTTATTTTGCTTTGTAACTCAGGCTGGTCTCCAACTCCATCTTCTTGCCTCAGCCTTCTGACATTTGGAATTACAAGTGTGTGCCACCATACCCAGATAGAAATTTTTACCATTTTGAACCCTCATGGTTAAAAATGTAGCCTTTCATTTGATATCTTGGAGTATTTTTTTTTAATTGTAAAGATACTATACAGAGGGTTACAGTTACATGAGTGAGGTAATGAATACACTTCCTCTTGAACATTGTTACCCCCTCCATTGTTTTCCCCCTACCATCCCCTCCCATCTTGGAGTATTTTTAAAAATTTATTCCTGCTCTGATTGTTGTGTAACTTGTTTTTACTCACTTAAAGCAGCATTTCTGAGATCAGTCCATGTTAATGGGTCGCTTAATGTGTTCATACTGCCTGGGTATTTTGTAGTCTGAATATGCCATCATTTGCATGTCCATTCTCATGTCCATGGACAGTTCTCAGCACATTTCGTAGTTAACAAGCCATGCAGTGTTATTATTCCTTTCTAGCTCTTCCTGCATACCTCCGCCAGAGATTCCCTGGGCCTCTGCCTATGAAGGAAATTGCTGGGCTGAAAGGTAAGTTTTACAGCTTTCCTAACTACTGCCTGAGTCACCATGAGTAGTTTCCATTTGAATGTTCCCTGTCCCTTCACTGATCAGATTTTCTTTCTTTCTTTCCTTCCTTTCTTTCTTTCTTGCAGTTATTTTATTCTGTATTCTAGGATTATGGATATGAGTCACTGGTGCCTAGGTTAGGCTGTTACTTTTGTTTTAAATTTATTGTTATTGTAAAGATGATGTACAGAGGAGTTACAGTTACATGTCAGATGAAGAGTGCATTTCTTTTTGAACAATGTCACCCCCTTCCCTTACTCTCCCCATTTCCCTCCCCCTCAGTTTTATAGTTCATTTTTTGGTGGGGGTGGTGGGGGTGGGGGTGAGGGGGTAGACATTCACACAGAGTGAGATCAAAGGATCCAATCACAAAGGTGATCACATAAAATAATATTTATCAAAATGGTCAGGCTCTCATTGGAGCCACAGCTCCACTTCTGTCTTTTTTTTTTTTTTTAGGTGGTTAATTGGAGATAAGAAGCTCATGGGACTTTTTTGCCTGGGCTGGTTTTGAACTGCAATCCTCAGATCTCTCCCTCCTGAGTAGCTAGGATTACAGTAGTGAGCCAGCCCTGCTCTTTTTTGTTTTTTTTTTTAGACAGGGTCACTGTGTAGCTCGGGCTGGTTTCTTATCTGCTATCCTCCTATCTTGGCTCCCAAGTGCTGGGATTATAGGCAAATGCCAACATGCATTCCCTGCTAAATTTTTATTCTTTATTATGTTTATTAGCATCATAGGTTTTTTTCCCTAATGTCCATGGGTTCTGTGTCCATGGATTTAACCAAGTGCTGATTGAAAATATTGAAATCTACTGAACATATAGTAGAATATAGTAGATTGTACATAGTTAAATGTAAATACTATGCTATCCTAAATAACAGACCAGCATTTTTAGCTTTGGATGTTCATGGTACATGTGTTGGGGTGATGCATCCTGGAATTAATTTCCCAAGGATACTAAGGGATGACTGTGCCTTTCTCTTATTGTAGGTAGTAACTGAAAGTAACATGAAAATAGCAGGGCTTAGCTACTACTATATGCAACTGTACTGCACTGTGTCTTTAAAATATTGGCAACTTTGCAGCATCTTTGGGAAGATACAATTCATAAGTTAGAAGCATGGTCTTTGGAATGAAATTGATGCCTGAATCCTGGCCCCATCATTTCCCAGCTTTACGTCGAACCCTTTCTGCAGTCTCTCTAAGTGTCTGGTCTCTACCTTTCCAGTGAGATAATATTAATCCATGGCACACAGGACTAGTGCAGAGTTTTAGGATGAAGTATAATACTCAACTTCAGTGATGTGAAAGATAGGTGTGGCCATAATATATTGATAGCTCAACCCTGACATCTGGCAGCACTTGCAAGGTTACATTGCTCCTTGTTGGATTGACTCTAGAAATGTACTTTCATCTCAGGACCAATTCAGGTTGTTGGCATAGCAATCTCAGAGCCATGGTGGGTCTACCATGTGCTTGTGTTTGGCTATTCCATTTCTCCCTGTGCACACATGCATATAGCTCTAGTTACTTCTGTTCATCTTCTGTGCCCTTGAGTCTTCCATAGGTCAGAACATCTGTGACACTGACTGTCCTGGATCACAGTAGTGGGGGGACATAATCTTCAAGGTCCCTTGTAGGTGCCCTGGAATCTGCCTTCCACATGGGGAGTCTGTTACTAACTATATAGCGTGGAAGGACGGACTGGGTGCCAGAGAACTAATGTGGAAAGGCAGACATGTCACCTGTAGATAATTGTGAGCTGATTTCACTTAGGTTGTTCTCGTATCTTTTCCACAGGAATTGCTTCACATGGCTGCTGAAGGAGTGACCATTACAGTTCGCATCATTCGTTCATTTGAGCACCGCAATTTCAAATTTTTGGTGTATCATGGAATCGATTTAGAACAAACTGTAAAGGAATTTATAGTATTTCTAAAGCAAGGTAGGGAATATTAAAGTCACTTTGTTTTATTTGTATTTTTGGAAAAAAATAGCTGGCTGTGATGTTAATAATAATCTCTTAAAAATATAAAAGGAAGCTGAGTATGGTAGCACATGCCTGTAATCCCAGCACTTGGAGGTAAAGGCAGGAGGAACTTGAGTTTCAGGCCAACGTAGGTTATATAGTTTGACCCTGTTTTTTTCTGTTGTTGTTGGTGGTGAAGGTGGTGGTCGTGGGTCTTGAACTCTGGGCCTAGGTGCTGTCTCTCAGCTCTTCAGCTCAAGGTTAGCATTCTACCATTTAAGTCACAGTACCACTTCCAGTTTTCTGGTGGTTTATTGGAGATAAGAGTTTCACAGACTTTCCTGCCTGGGCTGCCTTTGAACTGTGATCCTCAGATTTCAGCCTCCTGAGTAGCTAGGATTACAGGTGTGAGCCACTGGTGCCTGGCTAAGTTCCTGGTTTTTTGTTTGTTTGTTTGTTTGTTTTTGGGTCTGGTTGTGGGCCTGAACTCTGGGCCTGGGCGCTGTCCCTCAGCTCTTCAGCTCAAGGCCAGCGCTCTATCACTTGAGCCACAGTGCCATTTCCGGCTTTTTTCTTTTTGCTTATGTGGTGCTGAGGAATCGAACCCAGGGCCTCAGGCATGCAAGACAAGCGCTCTACCACTGAGCCACCTTCCCAGCCCTAAGTCCCTGTTTTTAAAGTATTTGGAAAATACTAGATTGTAAGCCAAGTACCCAACTGGCTCCTGGGCAGGGCATCAGCCTGCCCTGTGTTTCTCAATGAATGGTGTTTGTGTCCTCATCAGGGAATATTACTGTCATGTTTGGCTTTTCAAAAAAAGGAAGATCATATTTGCTTTAATGGACCTTTGTCTTTGTGGGTTGATTCACAAAAGAATGGAGAGATTGTGTTTACACAGCTGAACACACAATAGGT
Source organism: Dipodomys ordii (assembly GCF_000151885.1). NCBI lineage: Eukaryota > Metazoa > Chordata > Mammalia > Rodentia > Heteromyidae > Dipodomys > Dipodomys ordii. The sequence continues at coordinate 4,814,600 of NW_012267268.1, read as the reverse complement.
TTTGGTCAAGGAGTGTGGCAGGAAGGTAGTAGAAGCTTACAGCCAGGAAATCATGAGAGCTGTCTGTGGTCACAGGAATGAGAGCTATTCTGATGGGCTGGTTTATTATTTCAGACTAAAAGTAAGCAGAACCCAGTCATTTCAATAGGTCTGTGATGGGCTCCTTACCTCTGTTTTTCATTGAAGGGTTCTAGTCATCACTATTTGATAAAGCATGTAGTATAAGCTTTCATTATTTCAATTAAGGTATAATTTAGATATAGTTCAAGGTACAGGTGTTAGTGTACAGTTCTATGGGTTGATATGTTTCATTTTATATTCAACCATATTTTTTTTTTCACTCTGGCATAATTCAGACTCAGAAGAATAGTAAGGACATGCGGGGATGGTTTTCATGGAGATTTCTCCAACTGTCAACCCTTTGAAACGTTGGTCTCTGTATCTTTTCTCTTTTCTTTTCTTTCATCTCCTATCATCCCCCACCCTCCTCCGCTCCATGTTTTTCTTTGTGAACCATTTAGGAATACATTGCTAGCATAATTCCCTCCATATTTCAGTGCAGATTTTCTGAAAACAAAGACTTTGCTTTCTCTTGCATAGTCACTGTATGGTGATCACCCTCAGGAACTTGGCGTCAAGATTTCATTGAGAGCCAGCTGCCGGTGGCTCATGCCTGTAATCCTAGCTACTCAGGAGGCTGAGACCTGAGGATTTCAGTTTGAAGCCAGCCTAGGCAGGAAAGTCCAGGAGACTTTTATCTCCAAGTAACTAGTAAAAAGCTGGAAGTGGAGTTGTGGCTCAAGTAATAGAGCTCCAACCTTGAGTGAAAAAGCTAAAGGATAGTGAGTAGGCCCTGAGTTCAAGACTTCAAGACCCAGTACTGGCGCACACACACACACACACACACACACACACACACACACAAAATTTAATTGAGGCCTATTGAGATCTTAATTATTTAAGTAAGGCCTTTTATGAGAAAAGTTAAGGTCATATGTGGCATACAGTTCCTGTAGTCTGAAATACTTCTACAGTCTGTGGTATTTCATCATCTTGACAGTTTTGCATAGCATGGACTGTTCCTCTGTTGACTTTCTGATGGCCTTTCCCAGTTTAGTTTTAGGTCTGACCTTTGGGCAGGAGGATTGTAGAGGTGACGGTGGTGTTTTTCCAGGGCATTGCAGCAGGGTTGGCCCTGGCTCTGGCAGTGATGGGCAGTCAGGTGAAGGTGGCAAGTGATTTCTGTCAGGTTTCCATTGTAACTGACATTCTCCATAGGGAGTGCCCTGGGGCTCTGTGTACATCCTGTATCTATCAGACTTCTATCCACCAGCTTAGCAGTCTGATGATTCTGGCTGCATCACTCATAGTGATTTTTTTTTTCCAAATAGTGATTTTTCTAGTTCTAGAATTCCTTTTCTTGATATTAGCTGACTTTCTACAAGAAGGAAAAACATTCCTTCCCCCATTTATTTGAACAATTTGTTTACAGTGATATTGTTGTAGACTCCGTGGTTCTCTATTTAAAGGCATGTAAGTCTTTGCCATCATTGGGATCCCTTCAGTCTTTAATATGTCCCCATACTTTGAGCACTTACTCTGATGTCTCAGACTTCCTGTGATTCTTCTCTGCCCTACACATAATGTCAGACATGATCAATGAAAGTATGTAAAGATTTGTTTATTAATTTTTATGTGGCTGGCATTTAACCCAGGTCATCTCACTTGCTAGATAAGTGCTCTAATACTGAGTTACATTTTCAGCTCTAGATAACTGTCAAAAATGTAATGAATCTCCATGTTTCAATTCCCACTGGACTTTGTAAAAATTCTTCTCCCTAACACTTTTAATTCCCTGTATATTTTGAGGTAGTTTTTTTTTTTTTTTGCCCGTATTACTTCAGTAAGGAGAATCAAGGTACTGAAGATTAAGATTACAATCTAACAGAGGGAAACCTAAGCTTCACATGCTTGTAGCTGACTTTAAAAATCTCTCACTTGGCTGGGCACAGTGGCTTACTCCTAAGATCCGAGGCAGCCCAGGCAGGAAAGTCTGTGAAATTTTTTTTTTTTTAAGGATTCTTAATTGGAGATAAGTCTCATAGGCTTTCTTGTCTAGTCTGGCTTTGAACAGTGACCCTCAGATCTGAATCTGTTCAGTAGCTAGGATTACAGGTATAAACCACTGGAACCCAGTTTCATACATTTTTAACAGAATGGAAATATATTGTACTTATATCTAAGGCTTAAAGTTTTGGGACAATAATTAATTTAAATTTTTTCTTGGAAAGTAAGTGATAGAAAACACAAAATATATAGGGCCTGTGTAACAAGAAAAAAGAACACATTTTGCATGCTCTTTCCCAGGAAAATAGATATTAAGCAAAAGGTTGGCATGGATTTTCAATCAGTACCTGCCCACTGACATGCTACCTCTGAATTCAAATTTTAGTAATGAAGGGTCCCATACATCCATCCCAGGGGACCACACAGAGGCAGGCACAGGAGAAAGATTATTATAAGGTTTATTAGAGGAGCCATATTTCCCCCAAGAGGGAACACATGGCCTCTGTCCCCATCCAGGTAGCAGGAGGGGTCTGAGGGTCAGAAGTGAGTCTGTGAGACTTTCATCTCTAATAAACTACCTAAAAAAGCCAAAAGCGGTGCTGTGGCTCAGGTGGTAAAGTGCTAGCCTTAAGCAAAAAGAAGCACAGGGATAGTGCCCAGGCCCTGAGTTCAAGTCCTCCCTCCCCCCAAAAGTCTTTCATTTGGAGGTTAATGAGGGGGCAGTGCAGTATTATGCTTGCCCCCCAGCCTTGCTGTAGATGACACCTCTGCTGTGTGGTGTACAATGACAACTGTCACCTAGGTTACTTTCCAGAGATGTCCAATGCACCTACTCTTCACTTGGGCCTGGACAGATAGCTTATAGGTAACAAAAACGGAACAAACCGTGGCCACCCTGCCTGCGCACTGTGTATGTCTCCTTTGCTCTCTGGACTTTTGGGTGAGATTGTATCTGCTCAGCTTTGCATGTACATAGTAGTCACTTCAGGAATTCTTGTCTGGTTCAATTTACCTAATCTCCCCTCTCTTTCAGAGCGGAACACATCAAGATGGGAGTAACTGAGATGTGCTCAAGATTTAGTAGGTGTGGTGACCTTGTGATTCCAGGTACACCAACCCCAGGTTTCACAAACTTGTCCTGGTGTGTGCCACGGGACTGGTGGCTCTAAGTCTGCATTCACCAGTCCTTTCCTAACCAAGGAGCCCTTCTGTCCCTTGGGCCTGTGGCTGAGTTAAGATGGGGTTTCCAAGACACTAGCCTTCTATCTTCTTAGTTTTGCTGGCATTCTCAAATGAATCTTTTTCCTTGTCTTCACAACTTGTCCTCCATTCATTGGTCCCTTTTTGGCAGTGGGTAAATAGACTCACTACTTCAAAGTGATTCTGTAAAGGACTTCATATAAAGAACATAATTATTCATAAAATAACTTTATTGTCTTACATGTAAGTATGAAGTTTTTATTGCTGTTTTCTCTTTTTTTGTGTGCTGGTCCTGAGGATTGAATTTAGGACCTCTGGGTGCTGTCCCTGAGCTTTTTTAGCTCAAGGCTAGTGCTGTACCACTTGAGCCACAGCTCCACTTCTAGCTTTTTGGTGGTCAATTGGAGATAAAACTCTCATGGACTTTCCTGTCCAGGCTGGCTTCAAACACAATCCTCAGATCTCAGCCTCCTGAGTAGCTAGGTCTTAGCCACTGGCACCCAGCTTATTGCTGTTTTCTTAATGTGTATGGGGATTGACAGATCATACTAAGAGATGATGTTACATGGGAGGGGAAATAATTTCTTCAACCCTTATAAATTCTTAGTTGGAAGAGAAACCTAGAACAAAAGATAGATTAACAAGGGAAAAGTAAGCAGTTTATTAGAGTGTATTTCATATGTACCTGGGGATAGTCAGGAAGTAATTCTCAGTGAAGGCCCTATATTCTAGCATATCTGGAGTCTTTGTGGCACAATATTTAGAGCAGTGCCAAGACAGTGGAAAAAGGCTTTTGAGACCTGAGGATTGGCATTTTTTGGGCAGGGAGCAAAGGCTTGGGCAAGCTTACTAGTGTGATTCCCCTCTGGTGCCATCTGCTGGCTGAGAAGGGAAACGTTGTCAGCCATTAACCTTTGCTCCTCTGATGAAGAGGGTAGGTGGGATAGCCTTTGTCTTTGTGGTCTGTGGACTGCTTTTAGATAAATAGAAGGAACAAAAAGAACTTCTTGCATCTGCTTTTAGCTCCAAACCTTATGCCAGAGAAGCACAGATTGAGATGGCACATTCTGGTTTCCTGCAATATCACAGTGTCCTGCTTTTGAGAGCTTGTTACTCAAAGCATTTTCAAGTTTTAAAGCAAAAGGAAATTCCTACATTTTTATTTTAAATTCTTTCTGATTGTGGTGTTTTTGGTGTTGATGCAGTGAGTGCAAGGGAGTTCTTGGTACAGGCACAATAGATTCCTCTTAAAGTCCTCGAGAATAAGATGTAATTTTCAAACTACAACAAGGCCAGGGGAAGTTGTAGACTTGCCAGAGTCTGTACTTTGTTTTCTTCCCAGGACTGCAGGATCACTGAGGGAGACAACTGATTGTACCCTGTCTCCCAACAGAGCAGGGGTTCCCATCACCCCCACATGGACAGGCCTGCCTGCTAATGCCTTTCACCTGCTGTAGGGGAACTAAAACCACTGCCTGTCTCCCGTTGTGCATGGTGGAGGCCATTCCACTGCTAGAAAAAAGGTGAACTTTTGGGGGTACACAAACTTTTGAGCTGTGAGTTCGGTGCCCAAGCTTATCTTTTTCATCTGACTTGCAGGTCTGTAGAGCTTAGAAGAGTTGGTGAGCCACATCCTTGCATTCAAAGAAGTCTTGTTTTTTTTTTTTTTTTTGCTTTGTGTTTTTTTTTTTGCCAATCCTGGGTCTTGAACTCAGGGCTTGGGCACTGTCCCTGAGCTTTGGTGCTTAGGGCTAGTGCTCTCCCATTTAAGCCACAGCATCATTGTCCCTTTTAAGTGGCTAGGAGATAAGAGTCTTAAGGACTTTTCCTGTCTATGTTTGCTTTGAACTGAGATCCTTGGATCTCAGCCTCCTGAGTAGCTAGGATTACAGGCGTGAGCCACAGATACCTGGCTGAGTGAGGAGTTTTTGAGATAGTGATAATGATGACTGCTGGTGTTGCTGTGTCTGCGGTGCTTACTGTACCCATGCATTCTGCCTAGATCGTTTCATTGCAGCCTCTTGCCTCGCCATCACTCTCAATGTACAGGTAATGGACAAAGGAGGCTGAGAAACATGCCTGAGAAACATGAGGTCACATGCCTAACTAAAAGCAGCACAATAAACCAAGCCCTATGAAAGGTGTATTCCCTCTCTCTAAATTATATATATGTAGTATGTATAATTTATCTTATTTTATTAGGCATGTTATATCAAATAAGAATGTCAGTGAAGAATGCATTTTTCTGAACATTTGTAATCAAAGCTGTACTATCCATGTATGTATGTCACTACCCCTCCCCCCCCCCACACATGTAAAGTCTCTGAGATGGTTCCTGTAGTGGGATGGCTAGGTGAAGAATTGTAGGCATACAGTTTTGACATGTTACCAAATCATCCTCTGCAGGAGTTCTATCAGATGCTATTAATTAAACTGCATATTAGTATTTGGAATCTGTTTTAAAAAGACCACTTATTCTTTGTGTTGTTTTGTTTTTGTGAGGATTTAGGTGGGGCCTTTGAATTTTGGTAAGAGTCATAATATTGTTTTAAGATTACTGGTTCCTGCTAGTGACTAAAGACATTCAAGGGTTCTCAAAGTCATATATAAGCATCAAGTATATAGAAAATACATAATGACCTATACATGTATATTATAGATTTTAAGTGCACATAGGGGCTGTTGTGCTTAATGAAGTACTGATTCTGTTAATATTGTTTTTGAATTTTCAGTTCAGTTAATAACAGCTTGATTGATACCTTACTGATGGCTTCATTGTTTGAGATGCCCATGGATTTTGATGTCACATTAGCTTCATTTGTTTCCTGTCAATATGCTTCACTTAAGCCTGTGAACAGAGGAGGGCATTGTACATTATGTACATTGTACATTATGTCCATATATATATATTTTTTTGTTGGTTGTGGGGCTTGAACTCTGGGCTTGGGTGTTGCCTGTGCATTCTTCAGCTCAAGGCGAGTGCCCTACCACTTTAGCCATAGTGCCACTTCCGGCTTTTTCTGCTTATGTGGTCGAACCCAGGGCCTCATGCATACAAGACAAGCACTCTATCACTGAGCCACCTTCCCAGCCCCATGTCCCAATATTTTATACTAAAAATTATCTTTCTTTTGTAGATATTCCTTTCAGGACCAACCTGCCACCACCATTCAGAAATTACAAATATGGTAATGATTGTTTTCTTATTCTCTGAATTGTATGTTATCACTATTTTGCATTTGTTTTTTGTTGATAGGAATTTGAATTTGGTTTTCAAAGTTAATTTACTGTAAATTAGAATGAGTTTGGAGGCACTGGAGGTAAAGCTCAGCCATAGCACACATACTTAGTATGTATAAGGCCCTGGGTTTCATCCCTAGCTCCAAAATAAGTAAATAACCCATTTGGAAGGTTATGGAGGATAGGAATCCTACTATATTGTTAAAACAAGTTGTAATTGTTTAGGAATGCAGTGTGTGTTTGAGGAATAACATGTTTGGCAAAACTGTTTCTATAATAAGTTCTTTACCAGATAATCAAAGAAGGAAAAATGATTGAGGACTAAGAATGAGAAGAACAGATTTTTTAATTTACATGCAAATAACTTGAACAAGTTAGGTTTATATGTTGCATGTTGCAATGATGATTTAAATATATTGTAAGAAGTCCAGAGGCTGGGAGTCATGAATTGGAATAAAGACAGAAGAGCCACTACCTTTCAGCATACTGACATTTAGCAAACCTGAATTGGAGAGTTGACTTGAAAATTAGGATGCACCTAATGAATATGTCCATTAATGAGTGCAGACATTTTTAAAGTATACATTTTTTATTACCTTAGATCATTTTTTGGAGTGGCTTTTTCTGCTGTTCCAGTTCCACAGGGCAACTGATGACCTAGAGTCCTTTGAAATAGCAGCCTTCTCCGTGTGTCTGCATTTTAATACCAGAGACTTAATTGTGAGGTCATAAGAGGTAGTCAAGCAGAATTGAAGGCACTGAGTGGAAAGTACCTTGATTTATTGGCCCTAAAGCATTTACATACTCAATATTGAGTAAGAGAAAGGAATAGAAAGTGTGATTAAGGTAAACATGAAACTTCTCAGTTGTGGCTTTCTTGGCTTTTGAAGAATAGCGCCTTGAAATAGAACCTTCAACTTGACTCATCTTTCACGTGCCACTTCAAATTAGAAGAGTTACATATGGTTTCCCTTTTGCATGGTGCTTGTGTCTATATAAGACTTAGATTCCACACAAGTTGTTTCTAAAGATCAATTTAAAAATAATGAGAGCATCAGACTATCTGAGTTGTGATAAATAATTCCCTTTCGATGATTGCATCTGATTGACACCCTTTCCTCCCAGGGCTTCTGTGTATGCAGAGGAGCTGGGGAGAAATTGCAGAACCACTGGAGTCTTCTTTGTTGGGGTTTGGCGAGTTAACAGTCTGATACTTTGTGAGGAGCAGGAAAGGCTGCAGTCTTACTTTGTCACCTGCCATTGCCATCCAGCATTGTTGCATGACTTGTGGAAACTGAACACTCCTCTGGGTGTGGGGAAGTAGGAAGGGTGCAGAGTCAGATCCCAATGTTTCAGGTTACTGTTGCTGTGACCTTGGGCACAGCTGGCTCTCTTGGCCATCAGTGTCTGAGATTTCCCAGAGTCCCTTCTTGTTTAATTGACATCTACATCTGTTACTGATTTAACCACTTATGCTACTTATTTTTAAGTCCCAATTGTGTAGCTATCAGGTACTCAAGGCATTCATGTCCAGTGCTCATATGCTAATTGCTATTTTATAAGGCTCTATAAAATCAGACAGTTCATGTGCCAACATAGTAAATGTTCCACAAATACAAGATACTATTTTTATTTTTTTTTGGGTCCGGTCATGGGGCCTGAACTCTGGGCCTGGGCACTGTCCTTCAGCTCTTCAGCTCAAAGCTAGCGCTCTACCACTTGAGCCACAGTGCCACTTCCGGCTTTTTTCTTTTTGCTTATGTGGTGCTGAGGAATCGAACCCAGGGCCTTGA
>NW_012267268.1:4777057-4806250 GCF_000151885.1 Dipodomys ordii | reverse complement strand
CTTTTTTCTTTTTGCTTATGTGGTGCTGAGGAATCGAACCCAGGGCCTTGAGCATGCAAGGCAAGTGCTCTATCACTGAGCCACCTTCCCAGCCCAAGATACTATTTTTATAAAGTTCTTTCCTCAAGGATATTTCATTAAGGAAACAATACCCATAGATAGTGCTTTGTTAATAAAGAGTATTTTTTAAGAAGTCAAAATAAGCAAAGGAGATTATACAACCACAAAAGATATATAAAATACAACACTTTCTGCTAGCTTATCATTTTTCTGCATTCCCTCTTCTTGGATTTCACCAATTTGTGTCAGAGAGAACAATCTGGTGAAATATCTGTTCAGAGTATTTCTTTTTCTGTTAAAAGTAAAATAACATAGTCTTGTTATGAACTTGCCAAATCTCTCAAAGCAAAGTTATTTCTCATTAAAAGACTTATTTAAAATATGTAGGCTGTGATTAATATTTAAAAAGTCAAAGTACAGTTTTCAAGTTGATTTTAACAGACTTTGAGTTCTTTTTTTTTTTTTAATCAGTTATGGGACTTGAACTCTGAGCTTGGGTGCTGTCTCTATACTTGAGCCACAGTGCTACTTCCAGTTTTCTGGTGGTTTATTGGAGATAAGAGTCTCACAAAGTTTCCTGCCCAGGCTGGCTTTGAACCGTGATCCTCAGATCTCAAACTCCTAGGATTACAGGTGTGAGCCACTGGCGCCTGGCTTGAGCTCCTTTTATTTAAAAAAAAAAAAAGTTGTTGGTTTCTCTAACCTAACTCAGATAATAACTGGAAACACACATGTAGCAAGAAAAGTGTAATGGTTACTCAGAATAATAGAGAATCTAATGGTAACATTGTTTTATTTTGTTTATATTGTTTATTTTATTCCTTCAATGTAAATTGAGTTTTAACACTTGTAGCATAGTTACATTCCTAAGAAGCATTTTTTTCTTGTATTTATTAAGAATGTAGAGCTGTAGTCCTGAGGGTGCTGACCTTGTACTGAAAATCTCAATAGAAAGCACTTGGAAAAGAATGAAAAAGGATACACTCAGTGGAAGTAGATGGTTTGCATCTATGAAAATAGAACAATGAAACATGTTGAAATTATCCTAATAAGGAGAGAGAAATTGGGGTGTGTGTGAGACTGACTGGATGCATTGTAAATGTATGGAAATGTCAAATGAAATCCCCCCCCCCATAACTAATGTATACTAATGAAAAAATAGAAGGAAAAGAAAACACTAGTAATGTATAGCTGTAGGTTGACTGCTTAAATCGTGGGTATTTGAGAATGCCAGTTCTTCACTGGGAGATGTATACCCTATTCTTGGAGTATTATGGCAACACCATCAAATTGAAGTCTGTTTTTTAAATGGCTCATTTCCTACCACCACTGAAATTCCTTGTGACAGCATGAGCAATAGAAATGAATTGTACTTTCCAGCCTACTGAGATGTAATAATATGCTGTACTCACAATAGAATAATGGAATGGTTAAATAAAACAGAGTTGGGAACTGGAAACTTCAGGAATTTAAGCCTATTGAATGGCTATATCTACTATATAATTAGGGACTGATGGTTGCAGTCAGAATTTTACCCAAGTGTGAAGAAATTGCCTATTGTAAAAGCACAGTACGACCTGACTTCAGAGTAAGCAGATTAAGGAATGAGGCTGGGGTTGAACAAAGCGCCTTGGGCAGAGTCTGCCTGTGCAGTGTGTGAAAGCAGAAAGTGGATCCTGTGCTCGTGGAGCAGCAGCTGTGTGATTACCAGCCATTCCAGACAATGTTTGACTTCTGCCAGTGATACAGAATGCTATGCCTGCCCTGAGAGTATGTGTGTTTTTGAACTGCTGTGGTTAATGCCTGCCTCAATTTAGGATATATGTATTATTTTTCATATTTGTGAATTTAGCCTTAATAATGACTCTTAAAAGATGAAATAGTCATGGGATTTGTTTTTCTTCTAAGGTCAAAGGGGCTGAGTTGACTTTATATGTGAAACACCATTGTTGTGTGGCAAAGTACGAAGCTTTAAAGCATCTTTGTACTTTTATCTGTGTGTGGGTTTTTTTTTTTTCTCTCCTGGAGCTGGGGATTGTACACAGAGCTTCCAATATGCCAGGCAAGTGATCTACCACTTAGCAACACCTCTAGCAGCTTCAAAAGAAGTATTAGAAGTGGGTGCTGGTGGTTCATGCCTGTAATTCTACTCAATAGCATGAGTAGGAAAATCTGTGAGACTCTTACCTCCAATTAACCACCAAAAAGCTAGAAGTAGAGCTGTGACTCAAGTGGTAGAACACTAGCCTTGAGCAACAAAGCTCAGGGATAGCCCCAGAACCAGTACAAAACCCCCAAAACTATTAGAATAATCTGTGTAAATAGACAATTTGTTGTTTTTTTTCAGATAAGCTAAAGATTATGCATCAAGCACATAAATCAAAGGTATGCAAACAGCATTATAAACATGTCTAAGAATGTTAAAAAAACGAAACTTATGCAGTACAATTAACATGTATACAAATAATGGTTTTGAAATAAGTCAGGTATGTTCCATGTGTGCAGTATGTGGCTTATAGTAGGACTCAGCATTAGTTGAACTGAGGAGTGAGTGAACACATGTATATTTTGTATTTAAATCATTATCATTTTGTAGGTTTCCTTTCTTTTTTTTGGGGTCCGGTCGTGGGGCCTGAACTCTGGGCCTGGGTGCTGTCCCTCAGCTCTTCAGCTCAAGGCTAGGGCACTACCACTCGAGCCACAGCACCACTTCCAGCTTTTTGCTTATGTGGTGCTGAGGAATCGAACCCAGGGCCTCAAGCATGCAAGGCAAGCGCTCTACCACTGAGCCACCTTCCCAGCCCCATAGGTTTCCTTTCATTTTTGTCAGTCGGGGGGCTTGAACTCTGGGCCTGGGCGCTGTCCCTCAGCTCTTCAGCTCAAGGCGAGCGCTCTACCACTTGAGCTACAGCGCCACTTCCGGTTTTCTGGTGGTTTATTGGAGATAGGAGTCTCACGGTCTCTCCTGCCCGGGCTGGCTTTGAACCGCGATCCTCAGATCTCAGCCTCCTGAGTAGCTAGGATTACAGGCATGAGCCACCAGCGCCCGGCTTAGGTTTCCTTTCTTTAGCCTTCCTTTCCCATTAAATTAAAAAAGCCAAGTCACATATATCTATTAGTAGCAGATCCTTTCAAAAGGTAGTGTAGCTGGGCGCCCGTGGCTCACGCCTGTAATCCTAGCTACTCAGGAGGCTGAGATCTGAAGATTGCGGTTCAAAGCCAGCCGGCAGAAAACTTCATGAGACTCTGTTTTTGTTGTTGTTGTTTTTGGTCTTGTGGCCTGAACTCTGGGCCTGGGCACTGTCCCTGAGCTCTTCAGCTCAAGGCTAGTGCTCTACCACTTGAGTCACAGTGCCACTTCAGCTTTTTCTGCTTATGTGGTGCTGAGGAATTGAACCCAGGGCCTCGTTGCATGCAAGGCAAAGCACTCTACCACTGAGCCACCTTCCCAGCCCAAGAGACTCTTATCTCCAACAAACCACCAGAAAACCGGAAGTGTTGCTGTGGCTCAAGTGGTAGAGCACTCACCTTGAGCTGAATCAGAGCCGAGCGATAGTGCCCAGGCCCAGAGTTCAAGCCCCACGACCGACCGACAGACAGACAGACAGACACACACACACACACACACACAAGGTAGTATATGGTGTACTTTTAAAATATCTAACATATTTATATAAAATAAGGAAGCTTGGGTCACATATAAAAGAAGCCATTTATTACTTGGCAGTCTAGTCTCTCTGCTTAATGACATCCCAGAAGCAATTAGAGGTAGATGATCCATTGTAAGGGAAGTCCAGCTTATTCCCCAGGTCATAGAATACAGTGAGTTCTAAAGGGATTTTCAGTCCTGTACTCACACCTCTGTTCCTCCCCTCTGCCGCCTCCTCCTCCTCCTCCTCTTCCTCCTCCTCCTCCCCAGTACTCTACCATTTGAGGCCAGTACTCTACCATTTGAGGCACAGCACCACTTCCAGCTTTTTCTGCTTATGTGGTGCTGAGGAATCGAACCCAGGGCCTCATATATACAAGGCAAGCACTGTACCACTGAGCCACCTTCCCAGCCCCTCTGTTTCTTCCTATAGTAATGTTTTGATGAGATCACAGTAGAAGATTTGCCTCTTGTTTAGTCCCAGCATGGACTTTTTGTTGAAGCAGTATGCTCACTCAGTTACATGAAGCTGTCAGGAGTCAGGACCTAATCTTACTTTTAACTCTTAGGGTCACTAATACTCATCTTTGTGTCTAGGTGTAGTTGTACTCATAAACTCAATCAGCTTTCAGGTGAATATATGTCCTAGATCATAAAAAAATGGCAGGGGGATTGGTAACTTTATAGGGACTTTCATATATGAAAATTTGATAATACCCATTGTCAGATACCTCAAAATGTCGTCTTTACATGTGTCTGAGGGACACACAGTGTCTTCTGCCCCATTTATGGTACTAGAACTTTCCACCACTACATCTGACCACAGACTTCATCCAGTTTTTTACTTCTTTATTTTTTTTATTACTATTATTATTATTTTTTGGGTCCAGTTGTGGGGCCTGAACTCTGGGCCTGGGCACTGTCCCTCAGCTCTTCAGCTCAAGGCTAGCACTCTACCACTTGAGCTACACAGCACCACTTCCAGCTTTTTGCTTATGTGGTGCTGAGGAATCGAACCCAGGGCCTCAAGCATGCAAGGCAAGCGCTCTACCACTGAGCCACCTTCCCAGCCCCATAGGTTTCCTTTCATTTTTGTCAGTCGGGGGGCTTGAACTCTGGGCCTGGGCACTGTCCCTCAGCTCTTCAGCTCAAGGCGAGCGCTCTACCACTTGAGCTACAGCGCCACTTCCGGTTTTCTGGTGGTTTATTGGAGATAGGAGTCTCACGGTCTCTCCTGCCCGGGCTGGCTTTGAACCGTGATCCTCAGATCTCAGCCTCCTGAGTAGCTAGGATTACAGGCGTGAGCCACCAGCGCCCGGCTAGTTTTTTACTTCTTAAGGCCAAGAATGTTTTCAACCTTGTTCCCAAAACATGGAAAACATGAAATATAGTCCTTGCTTCAGATTGGTTCTAGGATCCATTTGGACATCAAAATCCAAAGATCCTCAAGTCCTTGAGATAGAAAGGTTTGAGAGAGAGAGAGAGAGAGAGAGAGAGAGAGACAGACAGACAGACAGACAGACAGACAGATAGACAGACAGACAGACAGAGTGCTTTGAATTATTTTTAGATTACTTGCAATGCCTAAGACAGTATAAATATTATCAAAATAGTCATTGTACTTTATCATTTAGGGAGTAATAACAAGAGACAAAGATCTTTACATATGCCATACAGAGAGAACCAGCATATGACTGATAGTGTTTTCAATCCATAAATGGTTGAATCCACAGCTGCCCACCCATTGGGTATGTTAGGCCAACTTCGTTGTGAGTTAGGATTATTTCCCCAGCTGAGCAGTACATTTGTTCAAGGAGGAATTCCCTGAGCTAGTCACTTAGAGTATTTGTGGACTCTGGTTGTAAACTTTCCCCCAATTCCTAACTATTCCAGTTAAGTATGGGCTCTGTCCCCTGGAGATGGTTATGCAACTTTCTAAAGAATTCCATGTGCTTTTTACAGATAACAGTCTTCAAACCTCAGAAAACCTTAGCCACATGTTCTTATCACACCCTGTACTACCCACTGCCAGCCTTATTTCCCTTTCCTTGTTTTTTTTGGTTTTTGCCTTTTGTTTTCTTGGTTGTGGGGCTTGAACTCTGGGCCTGGGTGCTCTCTGTGAGCTCTTCATCTGAGGGCTAGTGCTCTACCACTTGAGCCACAGTACCACTTCCAGTTTTCTGGTGGTTAATTGGAGATAAGAATCTCATGGACTTTCCTGCCTGGGCTGCCTTTGAACCAAGATCCTCAGATCTCAGCCACCTGAGTAGCTAGGATTACAGGTGTGAGCCACTGGTGCCTGGCTTAAACACTCTTAAGAATATAACTCTACAAGCTGTGATTGTCTAGACTCATTAAAGTGAGTTCCTCTTTAGACTTATGCATTTTACTAAGTTAAATTATATTTCAACTTAAGAGAGTAAAATATCCCATGAGGGTTATAATAAGTCTTAAATAGAAATGCTGGAGATAGCCAGGTGCCAGTGGCTCGTGCCTATAATCCTAACTACTGGGGAGGCTGAGATCTAAGGCTCAAATCCAGCCTGGGCAGGAAAGTCCATGAGATTCTTATCTCCAATTAACTACCACAAAACCAGAAGTGGTGCTGTGTCTTAAAGCAGTAGAGAACTAGCCTTGAGCAAAAAGAGTTCGGGGACCGTGTCCAAGCCCTGAGTTGAATGAGAGAGAGGGGGGGGAGGGGGGAGACTGACACATAGACACACAGACAGAGAAGAAAAGGGAAAGGGAGAGAAAGACAGGCTGAGGGAGAGGGAGAGAGAGATATGCTGGGGATAATGAGGATAGTATCGTGATAGTATCACAATGTCAATTCTGAGCTGGGTGATGCAGTGCTTACCTGTAGTCCCTACTATTTGATAGGTGAAGGCGAAAGGATCATGGTTCATAGCTGGCCTGAAGAAAAGTGGAAGAAACTTATCAGAATAACAAAACTAAAAGCAGAAGAACTGGGAATGTGGTTCAAGTGGTAGAGCGTGGTGGTGTGCCACTGTAATCCCATCGACACTGGAGACATACTACCTGTCCTTATGTGAGATCACACAGTTGCATTGGATCAGTTATCCTACAAATCAATTAAAGCCACTTTAGTCATAAGAAAATAAATGTAAATTAAGAGTACAATTAATGTGCATTTAAGCCTTGCTAACTCACTGTTGGCATGTGTGTGGAAGCAGTTACTGCAGGCATAGGTTGCGTAAGTGTTTCTCAGGAGAGTTATCTGGCAACACCTGCCAAAATAAAAGTTGCACATAACTCTCTGACCTGGCAGCTTTACTTCTAGGGATTTATAGCATGGATAGAATTGTACATATGTAATATATGTGCAAGGGTGTTCATTGCAAGATAATTTATGGAGAGGAGAGGAAGAAGCTCAGTGCCCATCTCTGAGGACTGAGCTAGATGTCTTTTCAAAGAAAAGACAGAATGATTAGAAATTGTTTTTAAGAGCAAAAGGAGTCAGAACATAGCATACCTATGATCCTGGTGTGTGAAAATGTTTCCATACACATCTGTCCACAGTGCATAGAGACAACCTGTGAAGGCTGTGCAGGAATTAGGAGTAGATACAAGTTCTTTGGAGGAAGCATAGGTAGCTGGCAGAGAAGGGCTGGGAGGAGCCATACTTTCCACTCTGTCCATATGTTTACATCACAAGTATATACTACCTATTCTAAGATGATTTTCAAAAAGGAGGTTTTCTGTTTTCTTCTAATACATTGCTTTGAAGAACAAGTTCTTGTGCTCCTGACTAAATGAAGTTCATGGCTGATGGCCTTTGGGTTCAGAGGGTCTAGTTGGGAGCTGAGAGGCCTTTCTGTTCTGTTTCTAGAAAAGACATATGCTCTGAACAGCCACATCTGGTTGAAAAGTAGTTCTGTGTACCCCACTAAGTGTTACTTGCATGTGCTATCCGTGGCCAAATGGTACCCTAAAACTCCTATGTCTATGATGCCTAATTGGATTTGTAGATGTAAGTGGAGAGCAAACTCATCTACTTCCACCCTAATGACATAAATAGTACAATTGAATGACACAGGTGAATCTTTGCTTGGACAATATGTTTAGCTAGGTGGACTTTTGGGTTATGTGAGATAAAGTTGCTTCTCTCAGAAGTCAAGTGGGTAAAGGTTTAACTTAAGCTCCCCCACTGACTGGCAGTATACCCTGGACCTGTACCTTAGCATTTGTTAGAGTGAAAACTGGTCAGGAAAGGCATGTGCTTCCTGTGTGTGAGGGTTTATCCACTTCCATCTCATGTCCTCATGACAAGGTGATGAGGAAAATGATTTTCTTCCCCTTTATTAAAGAGGAGGAAACTGGATTCTGTGTTTCACAGTTTACAGAGAGCCCACAGCTGGGCTCTTGAGAGTTGAACCCAGCTAGGTCTCTCTCCAAAGCCCATGCTGTTAGTATTGTCTCTTCAGTACAGTGTATGCACTTAGTAGGTCTGCATTTGTTTCCTTCCCCTCTTCTTACCACAGTGGGAGTAGAATGTGACTTAGATTATTGAATACCTCCAAGAAACAATTCTTATGCTTCTGTGCAGCATTCCCAGGTATACACTGTGCAGGAATACTGATGGCTTTCCTTCCCTTTCAGACGAATGAGCTCGTGTTGAATTTGGAGGATGATGACCGACTTCTGCTCAGAGAAGGCAGTACTCTGAGAGAGGCAGGCATCGGTGAGTGGGGGGCTTGGTAAAGCAGTGTGCTGTGGGGCACTTGCTGTCCTGACCTGTGTAGCCCTGCCTGGCTGGGTGTATCAAGTGATTCCCTGCAACACAAACATTCCCTGTGTGCCTTTATGAGTCCTGCTTGGGATTCAAAATGCTGTCCTTGCTCACATTTGACCCAGAATACCAGATCTACTTTTCAAGTGTTCCAAATACAAACAGTTCTTTTCAGAAAGTTTGCTCAGAATTTTGCTGAGGGTCATTTAAGATGATTGACAGGCCATTAGTACCAGGATTGCTTACTCTCATTGGTGGCACTGGAGCCCATAGTCTTGAACGTAGTAGAACTAAGGTTGAATAATGAAATGAGATATTATTCTTGCAACAGGCTGTGAGGTTTCTTTTTCTGTTTATGTGGCACAGAGGAATCAAACCCAGAGCTTCACACATGCTAGGCAAGCACTCTACCACTAGGCCACATTCCCAGCCCTGCTGCGAGGTTTCTGATAGGCATCCAAGTCACTCATGGCTGACCCAGGCATAGAATTTATAATAGGAACCTAATGTGTACAACTGAAGAATTGTCCGACTTTGTCTTTCAACCTGGAATGTGTATATTGTTCTATTTTATTGAAATAGAAATAGAACAGAGAAAAGAAATAGAATAGAATATAGAACTAGAACAGAAATGTTAGTGACATGTCTTGTGGCCATTAGATGTCACTATTCTTCTTCTTCATGTACCTAAAGCAGGCCAGGCAATGAAGAGTGAGGATTAACCAGGAGTTCACTGTACCTCAGTCACACCTCTGTTGCCAGTGGCTACAGTGGAGTGTCACAGTCACACTTCATAATCCTCTGTGCATGCTGCATGAGGAATTCTCTATGTGAGGCCCACATTGGGGAAGCTATACTTTTTTTTTTGGTGGATGTTCTGAATTACTCTAATCACATGTGTCAGGAATTCATTGAATGATTTATGTGACTTAGCATGAATTCCTGACAGGGATCTTTCCATTTAGGTAGGATTTAAAATAACAAGTTTTGAAATCACAGGTGGTTTTCTGGGTTAAGTCAACATTCTTGGCCAGGATTAGAATCTTTTCTTATTCTGAATACATAAGGCTGATGGTTATGTGAAAAATAGTCTTTAACAGGGCATTTGTTTCTTTGGGTACTATTACTGTGGCAGGTGCACCTGTCTTTTTGAGCATGTGGCATACAGGTAGTCTGGCTTTTTGTCACACTATAAGGTATAGTGAATATAATAGACTGTTATTGATATGGAAACTGACAGCTTCATGAGGGGACTAGAAAATACAAAGCAAACAAAACTGAAAGGAAGTATTTTATAAGGTGATAGCAGTGGTATCTCTAATTGATGGAGAACAAATGAATTAGAAAAATCACATCAGGCCCC
Organism: Dipodomys ordii; assembly: GCF_000151885.1. Taxonomy (NCBI): domain Eukaryota; kingdom Metazoa; phylum Chordata; class Mammalia; order Rodentia; family Heteromyidae; genus Dipodomys; species Dipodomys ordii. The sequence goes on along the minus strand of NW_012267268.1, from coordinate 4,796,428 downwards.
AATTGCCAAAGCAGTCAGGGAAATACATTTCAAGTTTTTATCTTTATTCAAAAATGAATTCTATGTAGATTAAATGCATGTAATGCAATCAATACATAAATAAATATCAACTGTAGCTCAAAAACTTCATAATCCTGGGGGAAAGCTTATGACGCATGACCTCAAAAGCAGGCCAATGCCATGGAAGGGGAAAGTGATAGATTGAGTCCTAGAAAGTATAGACAGCGCTAAGGAGAAATAAAAAACTGGAGAAATATGTGCAGTGTAAATGACACATAAAATGTTGCTAGCCTGTCTTTATAAACAATTCTTATAACTAGCATGAAAAAAACCCCAAGAAATTCTACTCTTAGAAGGAATAGCTAACATATATGAAAAAATAGTTCCTCCCCACTTACAGCGGGAGAAATGCACATAGAAGTAGAAACTACTTTATGAAACCCAGTGTGGTGGTTAAGAATTATAGCCGACAGCAGGAGCATTTCCACAACCCAGTTTGGCCTCTGGGCGACCTTGGGGAAGCAGCAATAATTACAAGATTAGCAATTTATGAATATGAGTAGAGGTCTGTCTCCAAAGGTGTTCGTGGTACTTAGGAACAGATGCTGTCTTGTGACAAAGTTGGAGTGTACACTGCCTTTGTCCATCCATAGTTAACTCTGTCATGTCTTCCCCTAAGCCAGCAGGAGCATGCTGCTGTATGCAGTTGGGGTGTGGGACCGGGGGAGAGGTGGTGGTGGTGGTGAGGGGATGGTTCTTTCTTTCTTTCTTTTTTTTGGGGGGGGGGTCCAGTCGTGGACCTGAACTCTGGGCCTGGGCGCTGTCCCTCAGCTCTTCAGCTCAAGTCTAGCGCTCTATCACTTGAGCCATAGCCCCACTTCTGGCTTTTTTTTTCTGCTTATGTGGTGCTGAGGAATCGAACCCAGGGCCTCATGCATGCAAGGCAAGCGCTCTACCACTGAGCCACCTTCCCAGCCAGATGGTTCTTTCTTTCTTTCCTTTCCTGTTCATGAATCACTAACATGGCTATTTACTGAGTAGCAATACATCTGGAGTGATCCCATTATCATTTAAAAGTGTACAGGTTTATGTATTTGTAGGTGTATATGGAGAAGAGATCATGTACTAATGTTCTAGAAATGCTTTCTCTGGGTATTGGTATAGTCAGTAATTGAGTTTTTCCCTTTTCCCCCTGTATTATCTAGTTATTCTTGTGTGATTAAGATTTTTCTAGTTTACATTCATTCTTTGTAATTAAGGATCTTTTTTTAAAAATAAATCACTATAGAGAAAATTGGTTTGAGGTCTGTACATTTTGCTTGCTTTGTGATCTTCCATGAGCCACCTGTTTATTATTGTTAATTATTATTATTGCTATTATCATCATCATTATCAGAATGGGAGCAATGAAACCTGTTTGAGAAAGTTGCTGTCATGCTGTGGGTGAAGTTGAGAAAGGGTTGAGTAGAAGAGCAGAGGTTGTAGAACACACACAGAGAACAACACATGTTTTATTTGAACACCTGTCTGAATGAGGCAGTTTCTGTGTATTCTAAATTGAGTATGACCCAAACTTGGTTTCCCTGTGCATCAATTTCAGACTGACTTTTGTAACAACCTGTGTAAAGGTGAGAACCAAATCCCTCTCTGTCATGCTTGTTTTAACACCCATAGAACTGTGATCAGAGTCTGATTATTTTCGTGGGTTCTCCACTGGTCCCAGGTTGGTCGGGGTGTTGCTGTGATCAGGGTGTTGCTGTGCTTTGGGGAGGAAGCTGAGGTTGTATCTGGGAGGAGTCAAGTTGTCAAAACCATGCTTGAAGTGTATGATTTTTCTGGGGAACTTTCCCTTCCTTCCACACTACATATAGTGAGGTTGCAAGAGGCTCCACAGAAAACCCTCAAGTTCTCTCTCACCATTTGATCTTGCTGCAGAGCTGGCCCTCTGCTTTCTCTGTCCGTTGCCATGGGAATAATGCCAGTGTAAGAGATTTATCATTGTGATATTTCTGCAGGAGTGGTGGAAGGAAAGGGAAGATTGGAGGGAAAACATGGAAGCTTTCTGGAGACCCTCTGCCCACAGAGTGACCACCAGTTAGTTCATGTTCTGGCCTTTTACCCACACTCCTGGTGTCAGCCCAAGATTTTATTGTGGACTCAGTGCTAAATAAATAGAAGCAAAATAGATTTGCTTTCTGAAAGTAAAAGGAAGATTTTGCCAGGAGATATTATTTACAATTTAAAGGCTTTTTATCCCCCATTACTCTTAATGATTATGGCTTATAGGCTTGGTCTCCTAAGTAATAAATTTGCATGTAAGTGTTGTTTTCAGTGGTATTTTATGTCTTTTATTTTGCTATTTCCCTTGCTACCATTATCTTTCGAATTGCTCTGATTTAAGAAAGAATTGTGGCTTGTTGACTCTCCAACACTAGTTGTTTTATTGGAAATAGTTTAAGTTACAGTAGACTACACTAGAAGTGTTTATCTGAGAGAAGAGTTCTTGTCAAGAGAGATCTTGTAATAATTCCAAAACTTCCTTGTGGTTTATTTTCTTCTGTGTCGCTTCTGCCATCTGCCTCCACCAGAACCTAATATCAGTGCTGTGGACCTCTCTGGCTCTCTCTCCCCCACTGAGGCTGCTAGCACTGAGGTGCTAGAATTCTCTAGCACCTCTTATTAAGATGCTTTTGTGTTTATGTTTCTTTAAGGTTTAGATTTTCTTGATCTCTTTTGGGGGTAGAAATGTCTAGCAGCAGGCATGTTTCCCTCTGACAGAGTATCATGGTAGTGACACTCTCTTCACCTTAACATAGTGACAATCTGGGTGCTGGGGACATGTGGCAGTCCAGGGAATGGAGGGCTTCCAAAATAGGAGTTAGAATGCACCCTCAGAGATTGTTGTTGTTATTACTATTATTGTAGTGCTGGGGATTGAACCCAGGGCCTTATATACATTAGGGAAGCAATCTACACTGAGCTGCACAGATACACACACACACACACACACACACACACACATCATGTATAATGATCAAAGTAGGGGTATTTAATGTGTCTTAATCGCTTTAAGCATTTGTTACTTTGTGTTGGGAGCACTGAAATCCTTTTCTTTTTTTTTCTTTTTTGGTTGGTCATGGGGCTTGAACTCTGTGCTTGGGCCCTGTCCCTGCGCTCTTCAGCGCAAAGTGAGCACGTAATCTACCACTTGAGCCACAGTGCCACTTCCAGTTTTCTAGTGGTTTATTGGAGATAAGAGTTTCATGGATTGCCGGGCTCTGGTGGCTCACGCCTGTAATCCTAGCTACTCAGGAGGCTGAGATCTGAGGATCACGGTTCAAAGCCAGCCCGGGCAGGAGAGACCGTGAGACTCCTATCTCCAATAAACCACCAGAAAAATGGAAGTGGCGCTGTAGCTCAAATGGTAGAGCGCTCGCCTTGAGCTGAAGAGCTGAGGGACAGCGCCCAGGCTCAGAGTTCAAGCCCCACGACTGACCAAAAAAAAAAAAAAAGTTTCATGGACTTTTCCTGCCCGGGCTGGCTTTGAACGGTGATCCTCAGATCTCAGTCTCCTGAGTAGCTAGGATTACAGGCGTGAGCCACCAGCACCTGGCTTGAAATCCCTTTCTTCTAGCCATTTTGATATATACAATAAATTTTGTAACTGTAGTCATGCTACTTTTCCATAAAACTCCAGAACTTATTACCTAAATGTAATCTTTAACCACTGACCAGTATCTACCTTTCTTTTTTTTTTGTTTTTGTTGGTCATGGGGCTTGAACTCTGGGCCTGGGCGCTGTCCTTCAGCTCTTCAGCTCAAGGCGAGCGCTCTACCACTTGAGCTACAGCGCCACTTCCGTATCTACCTTTCTTATACCTCTCCATCCCTTTTTGTAACCCTATTTTATTCTCTACTTGTATGGAAACAACATAGCTTCCATATATGATTGAAAACATGCAGTAGTTATCTTTCTGTTTGGCTTATTTCCTTCTGCATCCTCCCATTCCATCCATGTTGCCACAAATGACAGTATTTCATCCATTTTTGTGGCTGAGTAATATTCCAATGTATATTATTTTTCTTCCTTATTTTAAATTACATTTTAATTTTCTTTAAGTAGCCATACTAAGGGGTCACTGTTACACAAATCAGTTTATGAGTGCAATGCGTCTTCATCATTGTCACTGTTAGGGAAAAGGACGGATTCAAGAGGCAAGAAGAATCAAGGCAGACAAAGACATCAACCTCAGCCAACCAGATCAAAGTTGAAGAGAGACATGACCAGAGGAGAGTGAGGAGACACAGGAGGTGTAATGAGGGGAGGGGTGGAGGGACTTTAAATAGGGTCTTGGGGGGGGATAGAGTCACAGGTAGCTGGAGGGTTCAAAGAGTTTCATGAGTTTATGGTGCAGGCCTGGCTCTGGGAACCTATTGTTTGAGCAAGTCCCTTGCTTTGCCAGGAATAGTGTGCTTTGAGGTATTCTAGTGCCTGTCATCTGCGAGGATAGGGAGTGCGCTTTCACATTTTGATTAAGATTTCTGGGCTGGAGACTGGACTGGGAAGGTCTCCCTCCTCTGGGGGGTGGGGAGGGCCTAGCTATGGGAGCAACATTGAGTTATGACAGCAAAGCAGATTCCATTCTCCCCTTTTTCATCCTTTTTTCCTTCCCTCACCTAGAAATTACAGGTATGTACTTAGTCTAGAAAAGGTCAGGTTTTTAAAACAAATATTTATGGTTTATAATCTTTTCTTCCAGCTCCCCTAAACAGCTAATCCAAAGAAGACATTGGAAGTCTGATGTGAAAAGCACAGTACTTGAATATTGGACATTATGAGCACGCAAGAGGCTGGAGAACAGGGATTGTAAATTCCAGGCTAAAGTGGGCCACATAGTGAGACTCTGATTTAAAAAAAAAAAAAAAGGAACCCAAACAAAGGCAAACCCACAGCATTTGAGGCTTCTTTGTCTTTCAGCCTCCGTTGGTGAAAACTGAGGCAAACTCATCTGAGAGCTAGGCTCCGAATGGCTGTGAAATTTGAGATAGGATGTTTTCCCAAAGCAGGAGAGAGGGCAAAACCGTGTTTTGATTTCATATTGTTCATAAACCACACCACACCCTTCATGCATTAAAAAACAAATCCAGTTATTGCCACTTGACAGCCTTTGCTGGTTGACCCACAAAGCCAATGCACATAACATGTCTCCTTTCACCAAACCACAGGGTTGGTGCCACCAAGCATGAGGTAGGGGACATGGGCAGCGCACAGTGAGGCCCCATGGACAGATGATACATTTGTTGAGATGTCAGGGAGGGAGTTTAAGTCCATTGCATTTAATTTTTCTTGGAATTCCACAGTGAAAATTAGATTTAAAGTTTTAAAATTTTATTTCAAACCATCATTAGTATACTAATGATGGTTTGAAATAAAATTTTAAAACTTTAATTTTTTTTTTCTGTTAAAGGTGTGCCCACGAGTCTTACCTGTCTGGAAGTGTTATACAATTCTTAAGTTTAAAAACCCTGGCTGTGTTCCTTAAACAGGAATGTCACTATGAAAATGATTCACAAATGTGTTTGGAGAGCTCCTACTTGATTTCATTTGATAGTAAGATGAAAGGATGAGGTGGTGGTGTGTTATTGGATTTTAGATTGCACATTCACTTCCGATTTCCAGGGCAAGGCTCTCTGCTCTGCACCTGGCTACACTCCCGCCTGCAGCACATTTAATTTAAAGCCAGGTGCCCTGGGGACAGCATGCATGAAGCAGACTTCCTGGGGGCTCTTTCCCAGCTTCCATTAAAGGAGCCATTTAAATAGAATCTAGGCAGCGGGAGTTTAGGGGATAATGATGAAAAGAGTGATTATACACAGGTCTGAAAAATCATTTGTAATTTGTCTCCCCTTAAGTTTGCAAGTCAGGCCAAGCGTGGTGTTGCATGCCTGTGGTCCCAGCTATTTGGAAGAAGAATCGTGGTCCAAGGAAAAGTTAGTGCAGAGGCTGGGAAGGTGGCTCAGTGGTAGAGTGCTTGCCTGGCATGCATGAAGCCCTGGGTTCAATTCCTTAGCACCACATAAGCAGAAAAAGCCGGAAGTGGTGCTGTGGCTCAAGTGGTAGAGTGTTGGCCTTGAGCTGAAGAGCTGAGGGACAGTGCCCAGGCCCAGAGTTGAGGCCCCACGACCGACAAAAAAAAAAAAAGAAAAGAAAGGTTAGTGCAATACCATATCTAAAAAATAAATGAAAAGCAAAAGGACTGGCAACCTGACTCAAGTGGTAGAGTGCCTATCTAGGAAGTGGGAGGCTCTGTGGTCTATCCCTAGTACCAACAAAAAGAAAAGTTAATTAAAAACAAGCATATAATTAAATAAAAATAAATTGGTAAGTCAATTTTTAATATATGTCTATGACATTATTTTCTAAAACATTTTCAACAGTTTTATAGTTTTTTTAAAGAAAACTACCATTTGAAGATGATTACTAAAGTTTAAAATCCATTACATGTATTACTTTTGAATGTTCAGAGTAACATAATTTGTGTGCTTTTTTTTGTTAAGAGTAAAGTGTTTTTTGTTTGATTTTGAAGTATTTTAGGCTTTAACTCATGTGTCAATCTAGTTTTCCTTTTAAAAATTCAATAATCTGAAAATAAAATCTTTACCCTAGATGATGTTATTTTGAACCTCTGGGAGATGGCATCTGTACTTTATAAATAATGAGTTTCTCTCTAAGTTAATTAGACTTGGACTCATGAAAAACAAACGGCTTCGTTAGTGCTTGCCTTCCATCTCTGTAGAGAAAGCTCCCTATGTCCTGTCTGAGCTGCATGCAAGAAGCTAATACTTCTTAAAGGAGGTACAGAGAAATGTCAACTGCAGTAAATGGACGTGGTAATTACACATAGCCTGCCTTGAGTACAGTGCAGGGTGGAAAGACTTGGGAATGTTCCATAGGTAAATAGCACATCAGAGGTGAAGCATTGTTCTGTGATTATTAGCAGGGGCCTTTGGCTCCTTCTTTATTGTAAGATGGCTACAGTCACTTGCAATGATGTAGGTCTGCCTCTGAACACACTTCTCTTCAAAAAGAAAACCCCAGGAGCTTTTTTTGTTGTTGTTAAAAGCATAGATCTCCAAATAATCTTACCTTTGAATAACCTGTTTTCTGAAGTCCCTTTTAACATGTTACTGATCCAAAGATGGTGCCTCTTAGTGAGTCTTTGAAATTTGATTTCTTAACTAACTAGCCCCTATTTGCCCAGTTTGCTTCTGCCTCTGCCCCAGCCCCTCCTAGATTTCCAGTTCCTTCCTTGCTGCTATGTCTCTGGAGAGCATGTGGTCTGATTTTCATGTGCTTAGATTAAATTTCATCTAGAGGACATAGTAGGACTTCAGGGAGCATCTGCGAGTCTGAGTGATTTATTTCCTTCTCTCAACACTTGTTTGTTTTCTGTAGTAAGCACAATAGCATATGGCAGAGATATTCTACTTGATATTTTTGCAAACAGCAAAACCATTTTAATGAAATGTCATGCTAATCTCTTTCATCCTTTTGTGATAAATTCTAATGATGAGATTAAGGCTAGAAATTACAGACCAGCTGTAATCCGTGGCACTCTTATTATCCTGTTTATCTGACTTGAAGAGTTTTGCTGTTTTTAGAGTCTATGTTAATTGAGCACTCAGTATTCATTACAAATAATCTTGTCTGTTTTCTCCTCAAGATTTCTGAAGGCCCTTTTGCTCTTTCTGTGAAAGCCAAGCAGACTGTATTAACTTCTGGTTTAATTTAAAAAACCAGTGTGGAACTTGTTGGCATGCCACCTAAAAGAATCGCATGTTTAATAATTGGAAGGCTTTCCATCAGGGCTTGTCTCCAGTCTGAATTAATAATGTTGCTGACTTACTGCTTTAGAATACGGAGTCCTTGACCTGCTAGGTTGAAAGAACTGTGACTGCTCTGAACCTTTGTGGGTCCTTTAGCTGAGCCATTTCCCCTGTGAATAATTAGAGGCATTTGAAGGTATTGCAGTAGAAGCCAATTTGTGTCTTTCACTTTGCATATTGTTGAAGCCTCATGAATTAATCATAAGCAGGGCAAAAAATTAACTTCTTCAGACACATATTTTGATGGGTCATGAGGGAGAATGTAAAGTGATCTGTAAAATATTCTACTGATCCTTTAAGTATTAAATTATTATACCTACAGGCTCATTTTCAGGGTGGGGGGAAGTGTGCCCCCCCCTTTCAGGAACTGAGTAGCATATTTGAAAAGATGAAGGTTTTTTATTTTCTAGAACTGTGCAGAGGATGCTAAATGAGCAAGGTTGGGATTTCCTGAAAATCTTGACCATTCTTGTACAGGGGTGGGGGGGGTAAAAGTATTGGTTTTCCTTTTAAGTTATTTGGATTTTATACTCCTCTAACCATACCTGAAGTTTCTGGTTGATGTGATTAAAGGTATTGGGCAAACCAAAGACTGACTCATCTTTTTCATTTTTGGCATCTAAACATTTATGTTAGGTTTTTAAAGAGAGGTAGCTGAGTAAGAACCACACCAGGCACGTGGTATTTAGGTAAGGGGTAGGTTTATTCAGTAGACCTGCTGGGACCAGGCCAGGTTGGCACTCCATGCCGCTGGCAAAGAGGACATCTGGCCCTGGGCTAGGCCTTATCTAGGGTAGGGCCAGGTAAAGAGAGGTGGGACCAGGTAAGAGGAGGTGGGACTAGGTGGGAGAAAGGTGTGGCCACATCAGATCCAGATGTGACCTCAGCGGATCGAATGTGACCTCTTCCAGGTGTCCCAGTTGCCTAGGTAACACAGGTACTGGGTGGGGTCTGCTCACCATCCAGGAGTAGACCTTACAATTTAGTTAGTCTAAAAATCAAATGCAGATCTCAATACTTGTTTAAAATTTAGTTTTACATTAAAACCTGTTTTCCATTCTGTTTTTCTTCTTTTTCAGCCAATGAAACTGAAATTGCATTCTTCTGTGAAGAAGATTATAGGAAGTACAAAGTTAATCCCATCTTATCCTGGTGAAAGGTGTCTCTGGGGCTTCCTTTTTGCATACCTACGCTAAGCTCTTTATACCTGAATTGACAAATAAATCTGAACACATTAATCCTTGCCTTATGTTTCTTTCTCTAAAGGTCCCTTCATCCCTCTCTCCTTCTCTTCCTTTCTGCCTTCCTTGTTGAGAACTAATATGAGAAAAACATTGATTTTTGTAAACAAAAGATTTGTATTCAAAAATCATAATGTGTTGTGTCAAATTGAGGATTATGTTGGTAATTTCCATGTTGGGTTCTTGTAAAAAATTTTTTAAATTGTTATTATAAAAGGTGATGTGAAGAGGGGTTATAGTTATATAAGTCAGGTAAAGAGTACATTTGTTTTTGAACAGTGTCACCAGGCTGGATTCTTTACAAAGGTAAGACCAAGGTTGTACTGTTTAGTGTGTGTGTGTGTGTGTGTGTGTGCACATTGGTACTGGGGCTTGAACTTAGAGCCTCATTCTCTCCTCTCTTGGCTTTTTCGCTTAAGAAGAATGTTCTGCCACTTGAACCATACCTCTGCTTCCAGTGTACTATTTATTTTGTATTTCTTCCCTGGTTTTATAGTAGAGCACCTGCTACTGTTATTGGACCAGATTGTAACAGTCAAAGCTGATCAGCTCAGGGGGTGACATTGGATAGTATGTATTTTAAAGGAGGCTCAATGAGTCACTTTTCTCTTTAGAATTTCTGTTTGTATACAATATCATTGCTAACATTTTTTTTTCTGATCTGAGCTGTATTTACTGACTTTTACTATAGTAAACTATTTTATGTGGAGAAAAGAGGTAGGCAAATCTTTATACTTCTGGAAGAAAATTATTCTTGAAGAACAAGTCTACATCCTGGAAAATATATTCTTTCCAAATAATAGAATACTTCGGCTTTCTGAGAGTAGCTGGCCTTTCAGCCAACATGTGTCCAGTCACAATTCCTGGAGAAATTGGGTGGCTCTACAATTAGGCCTAATTTATCCTTTACATTGCTACTCAGATGAATTGGTTTCATAGTGATGGTAATTTATGAAAAAACTTTATTTTTAAAATCAATATTGAAAGTCTGCTCAACTTGGTCGGAAACAGCTTTGCTTTGTGGAAAAATGTAGTAGTTTCTATCAAATCTATTTATTTTCTTCACTTATTATACAAAATGCTAAATATACAGATGACCTAGGACAGAATTTTTGCCCTAGTGAGAAGGGAAAGATATACATGCAAGTGATGTTAGTAGAACTGAAAGAAAAACCACTACGGGAGCATCGACAGCAGCATGATTAATTCTGTGTGGGATTCCTCCCTACCCTTGGCTAAGTTTCCACCCAGTATCTGTTACCTAGGTAACTGGCAGACCTGGAAGCAGTCACCTTCCCTTTCTGCTAGGTCACATCCTGGGCCACCTCTGGTCACAAGCCTCCCATCTGACCTTAGGAGGGTCCCAGACCCTGAGGTCACATCCAGAGTCCTGTGTGGCCACACCTTTCCCCAACTTGGCCACACCTCTTCCTGTCCCTGGCCTAGATAAGTCCTGGCCCAGGGGTGATTTGCCCCTTCCTTTTTCAGCCATGCCTCTTCATTGTGCATGGTGGGCCAGCTGTTCAGTAAATAAACTTCTTTTTCTGCCTGAATAGAGGGTGGTGTTCTCTTCATTGGCTACCTAATGAAACCTACCCATTTAATATACCTTATGGGATTATTTTCATTTTAGTTTATTTTTAAAGTGCTGGTTGAGAATTAGGGGTGTAGATTAAGTGGTTAAGCCCTGGTCTATCAACTTTGAGGCAGAAGTTCAATCCCCAATACTGCTTGAGCTCTGTTTTCACAGTTTTTCTTAGAAGGAAAGAAGGGAAAGGCTTCCTGGAAAAGGGAATAATAATGCATGCAGAGGCAAAGGTCTGAGCAAGCTTGGGATTTCACAGAGTATAAAGTACAGGGACTAGAAGGAGTAAGGACCGAAGGGTGGGCAAGCCAGGCCTTGTAAGTCACATCAAGGACTTGGAACTTTATCTGGTGTGTAGTTGGGAGGCAGTGGTAAGATTTAAACACATGAATTCCATGATTTGATTTGTGTTTTATAAAATGAGCCCAAGTAACCATCCTGATGGCAGAAAAGACTGCAGGACAATTGCCACAGAGAAGATGAAGGTTGACTGGAGAACTGGCCTGGGGCAGGGACAGAGGGAGGATGAGGAGAAAGGAGACCTTGAGGCTGCTCACCTGTGACCTCCATGAAACTCAAGCCAAGGCAGCAAGTACTCTGCCTAGGTTATCTCATCCACCTTGAGTGATAGGTAGGAGATTGGGAGTGGAGTGGGGCAGGGGAGGCCCCTGGAGCCAAGCTTTCCTTAAAATCCTCTGGCATCTGCCATTCTACCCAGTGGTCTTCCAGGGAAGACAGAATGCTTGAGACCTGGAGAGTGCCTGGGTGTGGGCTGTGTAAGAAGGAGTGGGGGGAGGTGACACCAGCCATAGCCCAGTGGGGAGCTCTAACAGGCAGAGCTGCTTCTCATGTATTCATTTGTTGATTGCTCCTTCAATTTATATACAGGCTTGTCTTTTGAAATGTGAAGTTAGCCTGTATTTACCTGTATACTTTCTTATATAACCAGTGCCATTTATACATACACATATATAGCATTATTTATATATTATGTATATATGCATTTTGTGTGCATTTTCCTTATCACAAAAAATTACATAATTTTACTTACAAATTCAGATTTAAAAGAAAAAAATTAGGAAGGAAGGAAGGAAGGGAGAATCCAGACAGTGCATATTCAATGCATATACTATGAAGGGAGGAGTCGGTTGGGAGGGATGGGGAGAAGGATGAAAGGAGTAATACCAGCCAACATGCATTGCACTACAAACTGATTTGTTGAATGGTAATTCCTTTGGTATAGTGACTTAAAGATAATAAAAAATTAAAATGCATTATGACTAAAAAGGACTTTTGCCAGGAATGGGAGATTGGTTTAAAATGAGAAAACCTATCTATGTAATTTATGTAAGTTATAGATTAAAGAGGAAAAATTGTCTCGGTAGATGTCAAAAAAGCTTTTTATGACATTGTCCCTGTGCATGAATAAAAATTAGTAGTGAGTAGGAATGCCTTTAAATTGATGAAGGCTAATCAGAGAAAACTACAGGATGTTTCCACCAATCTGTTAGGTATGACCAGGACAAGGGTGACCCGGTTCTGTTCAGTGTTCTTCTGCCTCACTGTAGCTAACCCAGGAAGAAAAGTTGAAAGAGCCACAGATAGTGAAAAGGAAGAGACAAAACACTCACCTGCAGACTATATAATTGCTCAGGGAATCAAGTGGCAAGTTATTAGAACTATGACAAAGAGTGTTAGATAATGAGCCTGCACTGAGGTACTCGTGAAAGCTATAAAGTGTTATCAGAGGGCCATAGGAGGCCTAAGTACAAAGAGAAATTGAAGGAGAATAGATGGAATATGTACAAGGTATCAGGTCTGTAACTGACATTACTCTGAATCCCAAAGGAGCTTGATTATAGAATTTGACAAATGGATCTTAAGGTTTATTTGGAAACTTAGACGTATACCAGGTGCCAGTGGCTCATACCCTATACTCAGGAGGCTGAGATCTGAGGATCACGATTTGAAGCCAGCCCATGCAGGAAAGTTCGTGAGACTCTTACCTTTAATTAACCACCAGAAAACTGAAAGTGATGCTGTGGTTCAAAGTGGTAGAGCTCTAACCTTGAGCAAAAAAGCTCAGGGACAGCACCCAGGCCCTGAGTTCAAGCCCCACAACTGACACAGAAAAAAAAGTAAATGTATAAGAATAACTAAGATTAACTTGGAAAGACAAAAAGTGGATTGTGTGGTGGGAGAGGTTGCTTATATGTCACAATATATTGTAAATTTATAGTAACCAAAGTAGCTTGATGATGATGATACAGACCAAGAAGAGAGTGTGGAAAGTGACAAATGTATATGGAAACTTCATATATAATATTGGTAGTATTAGCTGTCCATGGAGAAGAGGAAGGCATTTAACACATTGAGTGGATATTAAATATGTTTAATATTTACTGCATTTTCATTGGATTATATAACCATAAAATTATGAGCTAACTATAGAAAATAGAGAGGCATTAAAATGTGAATGCTAGAATTTGCCAAATTTGACATATATATATATATATATATATGTGCGTGTGTAAAAATGTAAATTTATGTTTGAATATACATTAATAGATGTTTTAAAACATATATTCTAATTCATATATAATATTTTTTCTAGCCAATATATGAATTGTAAAGACCAGAAGACTGGGAGACACTCCTTGCACATATAAAATAGAAAAAGATTAACTTCTAGAACATATGACAAACTCTTACAAATTATCACAAAAAGCACAAACATAACAAAAATCAACAGTCCATAAAAAGCTGATATTTTGTGTGAGAGGTAAAGAGCTGGGCATCATGTTTTCCCTGGAAATCTAAATGAAAACAGAGTGCTGTGCTAAGTGATGAAATTGAGAAGTGAATGGTTGAGTAGTAATTGTTGGCCCTGATGGGCCTGGACAGCAATGGGAGTAGAAATAGTTATTTTTGTGAGCAATTGAGGTGCTATTGATTGAAATGACAATGGTGCATAGTCTCGTTAACTCAGAAGCTCCAGTCCTTGGAATCCTTCCTAAACAACTTTCTCATGTCTGCGGAAGGAGGCATTTGAAGGCAATCCTTACAGCATTCAAACAGAAAAGCACTGGGAATAACCTGGAATGGTAATAGCAACTATGGCATTATCTGTGTCTCGATTTCTACTTCATCCAAAACAATAACAACATCTATCATTTCCTAACATGGAGCCTTTCATTTATACTTTTGTTTGTGGTACAGGAGCTTGAACTCAGAGCCAAGTGCTCTACCATTTGAGCCATGCCTAGCACCCCCTCCCCCTTTAGTGATTTTTCAGACAGGATTTTGTGCTTTTTTTTTTTTTTTTTTTGTCCAAGACTGGGACTCAGACTCAGTATCTAATTCGTTCACTCATTGGCTGGTGCTCTGCCCCCTTAGCCATGTCTCCAACCCCAATTTTGTGCTTTTTGTCTCAGCCAGCCTAAGACTGATTCTCCTACCTATGTCTCCACAAAGCTGGTGTAAAGTACCACACCTAGCTTAAGTCTGTGTCATCTTAATGGATAAAATTATAGAAGGTTTCTTTCATAAAATATGACACTTTTTTTCGGGCTGGGGACTTGATCTTGCTTAGCTTTTTCACAACCTGACACTTGAGTCCTGCCTCCAGTTCTGGCTTTTTGCTGGGCTAATCAGAGAAAATAGTACCTCAGCTATTCCACCCAGGTTATCTTTGAACCACAAACAATTCTCAGCTTCCTATGTTGTTAGGATTATAAGGATAAGCCATTGGTGCTTGGCCTACTTGCTTTTTAAAAAGCAGAAAATAAATATTTTTGGTGTATAAGGAAGCAGACTCTCTGTAGATGAATTTTCCTCATGGACAGTTGTCACATAATAATTATAATTGGTTGTCATACAATACATAGGTATATGTGTTATATATATCTAATATCTAATATATGATATATCTAATACATAATAGATATATGGGATATAATGTATATACATTTATATATATATGTATACATGCTTATTACATCAGTGTTTTTCTACCTGTCTCCAAATGCATCCAAAAAGAAGGGTGTTTGTACCTCAGATTTGTTTTCCTTAAGTACTTTGTTTCCAAGTAAAAGCTGTGTACCGTTAAACACATTTGGACTAATGAAGTATGTATGTATGTGTGTATGTGTGTGTATGTATGTATGTGTGAGTGAATGAGTCTATTAGCCAGTCACGGTAGGCTGCACCTGTAGTGCCAGCTACCTGGGAGACTGAAGCAGGAAGATTCTCTCTCTCTCTCCTTTCTTTCTCTCACACAATATACATATGTATATGCAGACTTGTTCATTTATATCATGCAAAATCATCCATCTATGTGTGTTTGTCTGTCTCTGCATCATGTCAATGTACCAGACAATGCACTTTTGGTTTAATGCTCACAGTAGACTCGTGAAGAGCAATGAGGAAGTTTGGTTTCCTCATGAAGCAGATAATAACCTCACAGATATTGAGAGACATGACACGTTGCCCTGCAGGGACTTTAATAGACAGGGCCCAGCACAAAGAGAGCACCAGTTACATGTCTTGAAGATGCTTACAGCGAGCTTGAAGCAGCTACAGCATCACTTTGCAACAAAAAAACCTCCTCTTCACAGATCTTAAGCCATTTGCTTGGAATCTAAAATCTGCCAAGCCAAAGAGCAGGTGTCTTCTGGTTTGAGACCCCATTTTGTGCCACACTGAAAACCTGGGAGCTTGGGGCTCTTGGAGGATCACAGGGAGCAGAGAACCCTTGGCTTCCGCTGCAGCTGGGTGACCCTTTATGTACACCTCTCACATGCCATTCCCAGGAAAAGAGAACCTGCTCTCTCCCATGCCAGAGTTCTCACCCACCAACCAGGCCAAGTTGATGCCCTTCTTTCCATTTGTTTCTGGAACAACGATGAAGCAAGGGAGTGGATTGGTCTGTGATTTGGAGCAAGGCCTTCTTGACTACTGGACTACTCCATGGCGCAAAGCGGTCCACACACAGCTGCTGCTCTGTGTGAGCCTGTGGGTTGGGAGGAGGGCTCTGAGTAATCAGACCAGCAAAGGCAACTGAGATATTGGAATAGTTACTTACTTGGTTTAAGCTTACTCTTTCGATCTCCATCATCCAGACAGTGGGTCTTGGGGTTCTGCAGGCTGGACAAAGCCCACATCTCATGGCCACCTTCCATATGCACATGAGACCCTGTGGCCTTTCTTCTCTTTGACTCGGTGACTCCAGCCTCTCTGGGAGGCTCACGTGGAGATGAAGATGGGGCATTGACAGCTCTTTCTATCCATGAATCAGACCTGAGATTGGCCCCTCCATTCCCAAATGTACATTTTGGGCTAAAGTGTGAGCATAAGAGTTTGCTAATGGCCTTTGGAGGCACATTTTTAAAAAATCATTAGGCAGTGAGAGGATCATATAATGCAAAATGGCTAAAAAGAAGCATCCAGGATATGTATCATGCTGCTGCACAATGTGGTTTGGGGGTGAGCATTACTTTCTCACCATTGCTTATGCCGCTCTGTGTGAGGATTCAGTCAATAGTATATTCATAGTGAGGTTTAAGGTGGAGAAAATCTGTGTATCAGGTGATGTCATATGAGTCTTTTGAAAAAAAAGTAAAGGAAGAGTAAAGGAAGACTGTTTGGGGAATGCTACCTTGGAGACGGCTGCTTATTTTAGCTTCATTCTTACCAAGTCTAACAGGTAGGGAAAGTGCCACCATGGACAATGTTCTTGTGATCAGTCAGAGTAGCAATCAGAGGGCTTCTAAGACTGTTCTCTGCAGAACTGGGGCAGAGGAAGGGATGAACAGTTTGGTGGGCTTCTTCCCCTCCTTTCTGACATAGTGGGCATGAGTTCTGGAAAGATCGAGAGTGGTCATCCTCAGTCCTTTCAGTGTTAAATTCTGTGCAGCACAATTTCCTGCACATGCCCTTTCCCCCTTGCTGTAAGCCCTGATCATGAGCTCCATGCCATCATCCCTCTTTGAGTCTTTTAGTCACTATGCCACTGTTTCATTTATTTATTTATGTATGTAGTACTTGTATTGAGACTTGAACTCAGCCTAGGCATGATCCTTTAACTCTTTTTGTGCAAGGCTGGTGCTCTGCCACTTAAAACACACTACCTACCTGGTTTTTTGCTGGTTAATTGGAGATAAGAGTCTCAGGGATTTGTCTGCTTGACTGGCTTCAAATTATGGTCTTCAGCTCAGCCTCCTGATTAGCTAGGATTACAGGCATGAGCCACCATCTCATGGCTGTGAGATTATTTGAATTTTAAAGCAAAACTTGAAAATTCTTGATGTTCACCTCAGGGCCAAGTACATCTAGGAAATGCATGTAGATTGGATATACTTTATACTTGGATATGATAAATTATACATGTATCTAGACGTTCACACAGTAAGACCAAAGGAGGATATTCTTAGGAGAGGATCACAAAGGCTCAATAGCTATATGTATATGATTATGTTTATCGCCAATAATATTTATTGAAATGAACTCCAAGAAGTGGAAACAAGAGAGTTTTTTTCCTTTGTTGCTGTTTTTGTTTTCTTTTGATTGCTAGTTTAGCTGTCTTTGGAAGGGTAAAAGAGGGCAACATAAAGGGTGAACAAATGAACAAATGTAGCAGTGATATTCACGAGACACTGAACTGACAATGAACTGTACAACTTGTGAGTGGGGATGGGAGGGAAAAACTGGGAGAGAGCAAGGGAAGGGGTGACACTGTCCAACAGGAAATGCACTCATTACCTGGCTTATATAACCGTATCCCCTCTGTACATCACCTTTACAGTAACAATACAAGTATTTTTCAAAAAAGAATCATCAGATTTGTAAGTGAGAAGCCTGGGCCCTGGATCAAGGTGGGGGAGCTTTTTCAGCAGGAGTTGAGGACAAGAGACCAGAATGTTCAAAGTCAGTGTGTATTGGTCTGGAGTCTGTAGTGAGTGCCCCTGCACTTGAAAGCATCTGACTGCTTTTGTGACTGCTTTTCTGCTGTGCTGTCTGCCCAGAGGCGATCCTGAACCTGGTGAGGGCTTTATCTCCCAGGTAGGAAGCAAAGCACTGTGGTCGTTTTTTTTTTTTTTTTTTTTTTTTTACCACAGGCAAGATAAGTGTCCTAGATTGTCATTTGTTTCATTTTGAACTGTCCCTGGAAAGCGGAGCAGAAATGGAATAGTGGCTTTACAGCTGTACAAATTTCAGAAGATTCTTTTCCCCACTTGCCTTAAAGCAAAGTTGCTTGTTTAAAAAATGACCTAGAAGTGAACTTGCGGTGACATTTAAAATTATACAAATTTGAAAAGGCAAATGGTGCACTTTTGCATGTATTGGAATTATTTGTCTTGCTGTGTTTGCTTTCAGCAAGCGTGAGCTGAGGAAAGAATGCTGGCTCTGCAGTCAGACAGCCATGGGGTGGAAGAAGGGAAGCTAGCACTGGTGCTAGCTAAGAGGGCTCACCTGGAGCGACTGCTCAGCCTCTCCGACTTGTTTCTTGCTCTGTCAACTGATGGTGAGAATCCTGACCTTACAGAATTGCCGTGACTTTAGTAGCATGAATCTAACTCAATGCTTATCTAACCTAGATTGGGAGAGGACTTTTGTCACATCAAAAGTTCAAGAAGGAATAGCTGGGTGCCAGTAGCTCAATCCTATCATTCTAGCTACTCAGAAGGCTGACATCTGAGAATCACAATTCAAAGCCAGCCTGGCAGGAAAGTCTGTGAAACTTGTATTTCCAATTAACCACCAAAAAAGCCAAAGTAGAGCTGAGGCTTAAGCTATGGTTCACCAGCTTTGAGTGAAAAAAGCAAGGGACAGCACCCAGTTCCTGAGTTCTAGCGTGTACAGGTGCACATGCACACACATGAGCGCACACACACACACACACACACACACACACACACACACACACAGAAAGTAATACCATCACACAAGATGAGTAGATATTGAAGGAGATCTGATATCCCATCCCACTTTCAGTGGTACTAGGCCTTTTCCTGGGCAGGCCCATCCCCTGTCCTCCTGCTTGCTAATTCTGGTTGGCCTGTCTGATTTTGCAACACAGTCCAGCTGTGCCCTTGGAACCCAGGAATCCTTGTTATACAAGGATCCATCCCGTGTCTTTTCCCCAAGTTTCTTGCCCCTTCGCCCATTGCTTGTCACAGGATTCTTTTCCATGTCTCTTGTCTTCTGCTTAGAATATTGCCCAAATAGGACTACTGCATCCCTTTAACAGTACAGTAACTTAAATTTCCTTTTTGTCAGAATGAAGACATCCCTTTACTGATACCAAGGCTTGAACTCAGGCTCTCAGCTTGTTAGTTTACGACTGGCACTCTACCCTCTGAGCTACAGCTCCTTCCCAAATCCATCCCTTTATTTTATAGGCATGACTTGCCTAAACCAGAGTAGGTTTCTTTTTTTTTTTTTTTTTTTTTGTCGGTTGTGGGGCTTGAACTCTGGGCCTGGGCTCTGTCCCTCAGCTCTTCAGCTCAAGGCGAGCACTCTACCACTTGAGCTACAGCGCCACTTCTGGTTTTCTGGTGGTTTTTTGGAGATAGGAGTCTCACGGTCTCTCCTGCCCGGGCTGGCTTTGAACCGCGATCCTCAGATCTCAGCCTCCTGAGTAGCTAGGATTATAGGCGTG
>NW_012267268.1:4756125-4776532 GCF_000151885.1 Dipodomys ordii | reverse complement strand
GTTCTTCAGCTCAAGGCTAGCGCTCTACCACTTGAGCCACAGCGCCACTTCCGGCTTTTTTTTTTTTTGCTTATGTGGTGCTGAGGAATCGAACCCTGGGCCTCATGCATTGCAAGGCAAGCACTCTACCACTGAGCCACCTTCCCAGCCCTTGACATCTTCTTGATAGATGATTCCTTGAATATGTAGTGATCTTCCTCTCTTCTGACTAATTTTGGCTTGAAGTATCCTTTGACAGATAGGAATATGGCTATTCCTGCTTCCCTTCGGGTCCATTTGTTTGGAATATCCTTATCCATTCTTTCATATTCAGTCTATTTTGTCTTTGCCAGCAAGGTGACTTTCTTGCAGACAGCGAAGTATTAGATGCTATTTTTTTAATCCATTCAGCCAGTCTGAATTTTCTTTTTTTTTGGTGCTGGTCCTGGGGCTTGAACTCTGGGCCTGTACATTGTCTCAGGAGGCTGAGATCTGAGGGTCGTAGTTCAAAGCCAGCCTGGGTAGGAAAGTCTGTGAGATGCTTATCTCCAATTAACCATCAGAAAACCAGAAGTGGCACTGTGGCTCAAGGTACTTGCCTTGAGCTGAAGAGTTAGGGACAATACCCAGGCCCAGAGTTCAGGCCCCATGACTGACCAAACAAACAAACAAAAACCCCCAACAAAACCAACCAACCCCCCCAAAAATGATATTAATAAAGGAAGAATGATAGTAAAATACACTAAAAGGAAATAAAAAGAAACCTAAGAACTAGAGAAGATTCTTTCCAGGTCCTCTACTTTGGGAGCCTGCCAGGGGTTGTGGGTAGGGCAGTAGCTTTAACTGGAGTTTGTTAATAGTTTCTGCTGTTCAGGCCAGCGCTGTCTGTGGACTGAGAACCAGGCCAGTTAAGGATCAGTTGTGCTTCAAGGCTGCATTTACTTTAGAAGCTTCATTCCTTTGCATATTGGGAGTGACCGCTCGCTTGGAAGAGCTTTGCATCCTGTTGGCTGGGCTGATCCTCATATATTCCAGAAGCCTTCCAATTAATGAGGGCCAGGACCAGCAAATGTCCAAGGTGAGGGCGTATCTCTCAGGTGTATGGCAGAGGCAGAGCATTGAGTTCTATACAGGAGAATGAAGGGAACTTGACTGCTTATTTATGCCAGTGCTTTTGGGCCTTAAACCACCCTACAAAAATAAAGAAAAGTGAAATGGAAGTGATCTGTGCAACCCGGGCCCAGAGCTTTCAGTCCTGCTGGATAGCAAATCACTTGCTGCAGGAAAGCAGGCCTGCAGGCTTACCACAACACTGACCACTGGTTTAGAGCTCCCTGTCCCTGAATTAACCCTGAGGATGGGGCTCCCTCCTCACCACAGAGAACAGGGCCACCAACCACCATCCCCTCCACAGCACAGGCTCCCTGTTTCTTAAACTCTTCAGCAGCTCCGCATCTGACCCTCTCTATTCCAGGACTATCTCTAGTGACTTTCTTCACCTACTTGGAATAGTAAAGTGTTCCCTGGTTCCTTGAATTGTGATTGTTCCTTGTTTTCAAGTTGCCAGAGTAGCTCAAACTCAAACAGGATGGCACTAGGCTATAGCTTCTGAGATACGGAGAGACAAAATGGGTTTCTCCAATGCTGGCCTGACACGCAGGAGTCACAGTCATACCAAATCTCCACACTGGATTTGAGACTTGTGAGAAATGTGGATTCATCCTGAGACTAGGATTGCTCATCTCCTGTTTCCAGGGCTGCCCAGTTTATCTTTAGGCTGTGGTTTCAGCATGTGTGTGTGCTGGTATTGGGGCTTGAACTCAGGGCCTGGGCACTGCTTCTTAGATTTTTCGCCCAAGTCTACCACGTGAGCCACAGCTCCCTTTCTAGCCTTTGGTGGTTCATTGGAGAAAAGAGTCTCATGTACTTTCCTGTCAGGGCTGGCCTTTGAGCCACAAAGCTTAGATCACAGCTTCCTGTGTGGCTAGGGTTACAAGTGTAAGCCACCTGCACCTGTCAGCCCTTTTTTCTTTAGTTGGCAGCACTAGGGTTTGAATTCAAGGACTCATGCTTGCTTGGCAGGTACTCTGTCTTTGGGGCAAGATCTCTAGCTCTCTGCTCTGACAATTCTGACTCCAACTCTTTCCCAGCTTCACAATTGCATCAAGGAGTTGGGAATATGGTTCAGTGGTAGAGCACTTACTAGTGCATGCAGAACCCTGGGTACAATCCTCCTCACTGAAAAACAAAAACCAACAAAAAACACCCCAAACCCAACCACCAATGCGCTTGTGCCTTGTATCTTTCCCCCAGGACTCTATCTTCATAGCTTTCTGCTGTATTATCCCTGTCCCTATGGCTTTGCAGAGGAAAGCATCTCAATGAACAGTTCAGTCAGTTGTGCTGAGCTAGAGATCCACTTGCCTGTTTTCTCATTTCCTTTTCAAATTGCGAAGAATAACTTACATAAAATAGAAGGCAAAGCTTTTGAGGGTATAGTTCTTTGAGTTTTCATAATGTATAGTGCACCTGCTAACTATGGAATAGGTGTCTGGACTCCTGGAATCTCCTTGGTGCCCCTTTCAGCTCCTTCCATGCTCCACCACTGCTCTGATTTCTGTCACCATAAATGAGCTTCTGGGACCATCAGTTCTGAGTATGTGAGGATAACACACACACACACACACACACACACACACACACACACACACATATATATATATATATATATATTATATGTCCATATATATGCACACACATGGTCCAAATCACTCTCCCAACTAAACTAACTGAAGAGCAATTCTATTATTATGTGACATTGGAATTTAAGTAAGAGCTTTTATTAAAAAAAAAAAAAACACAACAGGGCTAGGATATAACTCAGTGGTAGGAAATCTGCATGAGGCTTTCGGCTCCATGCAAAACACAAATAACAAAAGCAAACAGGAAAAAAAACAAAACAAAACTCCAACCAGCCACAACCAAACCAAATCAAACAAAGCACAAAAACAAAAACAAAGCTCACAGAATGTTGTCCAGATCTGACCTCCTCTTTCCCAAGTGAGGAAACGTTTTATTGTTTTCTGGAAAGGCCTTTGAGAAAAATCGTTTTTTTTTTTTATAAGTGATAGGCCTTCATGTCACTTAAAAACTCACTCAGAGGAATCCTCAGGTAGTCAAAAATAGATCCTAATATCTTTGAACAAGGATCATTTCTCCTTCATAGACCTTCGATGCTATTCTCACAGAGCAGAACCTGACATATCTCCTTTCAGAAAATGTATGTCTGAAAGCAGGTTGTTCCTATCTGTAATCCTAGCTACTCAGGAGACTAAGATCTGAGGATGGAGGTTTTAAAGACAGCCCAAGCAGACAGAAAAGTCTTGAGACTCCATCTCCAATTAACTGGGAAAATGTTGGAGTGGAGAAATTGATCAGGTAGTAGAACACCAGCCTTGAGCCAAAAAAAAACCAAGTGAAAGCTGAAAGCAGAAAGTAGAAAGTGCAAACCAACCAGGCAGAGAGGTCCTAAGGCTCCATCTCCAATTAACCAGAAACATGTGGGGCTGGAGGCAGAACACCAAGTGATAGAAACAAGCCACAGGCGAGAAAGCCAGGTGAAAGCACAAGGCCCTGAGTTCAAACCCCAGGACCAGCATATATGCAGAAAACAGTGTATAACCTCTCCTCAAATAGAATTGATTGTAATGCAAATGTGTGGAAATTTAACAATGAAATCCATTCCCTCCTGACAGGGGCATCAAGCGCTCTTGGGCCCTGCTCCTGTGAGTGAGAAATATGTTATGGAGGGGTAAAGACGAGATGCACTGTTGTCTGTTCCTGGCTAGTGGTCACTCACCCTGCAGGAAAGGCAAAGTCGGGGCTGGGAAGGTGGCTCAGTGGTAGAGCAGTTGCCTTGCATGCCTGAGGCCCTGGGTTTGATTCCTCAGCACCACATAAGCAGAAAAAAAAAGCCGGAAGTGGCGCTGTGGCTCAAGTGGTAGAGCGCTAGCCTTGAGCTGAAGAGTTGAGGGACAGCGCCCAGGCCCAGAGTTCAAACCCCATGACCGGACCAAAAAAAAAAAAAAAAGAAAGAAAGGCAAAGCCTTCAGAAGAGAGACAGGCATAACAGGTCGTATTTGTGGATAGTCCACCGTGTGGGACCCGACTAAAGTACTCACATGCATAGCTGTCCCTCTGTAAGCTTGGGGGCCATCATGGGCAATAACATCCAAGTACACTCAAGTCCCGAATATAAAATGGTATGCTATTTGCATTTCATCAGCACAGACCCTCTGAATACTTTTTATTTTTTTCTAGTACTGGGGCTTGAACTCAGGGCCTTGTTCTTATGCAGCTTGTTCCTCGAACCTGGTGCTCTACCGCATGAGCCACATGTCCAATCATGCTTTCAGCTGGTGAATGGAAGATAAGGGTCTCATGGACTTTTCTTCCAGGGCTGGCTTTGAACCACAGTCCTCCAGATTTCAGCCTCTTGAGTAACTAAGGTTGTTGGCTTGAGCCACTGGCATCTGGCCCTCCCATTTACTTTAAATAATCTCTAGAGTATTTATAACACTTCATATCATGTAAATGCTATACAAATAATGGTTATGCCACACAACAAGAAATCTGTTGTGTTCAGTAACAATTTTCTTTTATCAAATATTTTCTCCCTGCAGTTGGGTGAACCCAGGCTTGCAGTATTGGTGGATCTCAAGGGGTGACAGTAGGAACTCACTACTGTTCATGAGCACCAATGAGGAGCGAGACATTGCAAGGTATAGTAGCTTGCCCAAGATCGCCCAGTTAGCAATCCCTAGAGCCTGCCTATAACTAGCTCTCAGGAGGAAGAGCATGGGAGGAGAGGTTCCCTCTGCTCCCCGAGTTATCAGAAACAAGCTCCTAATTTTAGCTGCAGTAGATGATACCCTACTTTGTCTTTCTCTTCTCACAGTTACCCACTTCCTCCTGAGCCAGCTCAGAATGGCTGGAATCAACATCACCCCAGCCCTCCCTCCCTTCCTTCCTTTTTCTACCACCGCCTTGCTCTTTCCTTCTACTCCCTCATTCCTCATCTTGACCACTGAAACGCTCTCATGTCTGGTGTCCTTCCTTGCAGACTCTTACCCATGAGCCTATCCTTCATGCTTGCTGCCAGAAGAACTTTTAAAAAATGCAAGTCTCACTCTGTCCTTCTCTGTTTAAAACCATTTGGTGGATCCATTTCTTTCAGAATAAAATGCGCATTCTGGTAGGGCACTGGAGACTTCTAACAGTATTTCCTACTTTTTCTCTTGCTTTTCCCTCTGGACCTACTAAGTTACCCTATCCTTCAGACTTCTCCCGTCTACCTTCCACCAGTCTTGCATTCAGTTTAAAGACCACATCTCTCTCCTGCTACCAGCTAATAGTCACTAGACTGGACTCTTTTCTCCTCACTCTGACTGGCCAGGGTGTGATAATATGCTATGGACTTGCTTTTTGCCTTTTTTTTTTTTTTTTGTGCTTGGGATTAAACACCTTGTGCATGCTAGCATTCTACCACTTAGCTGCCCCTATAGCCAATCCATTTGTTTGTTTGTTTGCATACTGAGCAAGTTTATTTGAAAGTTAAAGGAAAGCAATTAAAAGTGGGAAGACTCTCCGAAGAAAGGGGCCCCAAAGAGGAGTCCCACCTGTTCTTTTAAAGATTGATCTTTTCAGCCATATAGATGCTCACACCTGTAATTCTAGCTACTCAAGAGGCTGAGATCTGAGGATCTCAGTTCAAAGCCAGCCTGGGAAGGAAAGTCCCTGAGCCTCTGATTTCCAATTAATTGCCAAAAAGCTACAAGTAGAGCTGTGGCTCAAGTAGCTGAGCACCAGCCTTGAGCACTAATGATCAAGGATGGTGCACAGGCTCTGAGTTCAAGCTCCAAGATTGGTGTACACACACACACACACACACACACATACACACAAGATTGATCTTCTTCCATAAGATGGGGCTCTCCTTGACTTTGGGGATCAAGTCATCTTTATTGCTGAACCTCTCCTGCTACCTGGCCTCAACTAGGAGTTAATAAATGTGTGGCTCTATTTATTTGTGTGGAAGAATGGATTATCCTTCCTTGTTGTATTGTTGGATTCTTTTAAAAGTTCTTGAGCTTTCTGAAACTTATATTAAGAAAGTCAGATGCCAGCATTGATATCCAGATAGCAGCCGCTGCCCAAATTGCTTGGCAAGATTATGTGTGCCCCACAGCCAGGACACAATTTCTGCTTCTTTGATATTCTCCGAGTGCTCTGGTGCAATGCTGGATATGCAACACCTGCTTAGAATTCACTTGTTGCCCTGGGTTAGCTGGAATGGGACATAAAAGACAGAGGAAATGTTCAAGCTATAGAGGACTGGACACATAAAAAGAGAGACAGGATGGATTCAAGTGGGGGAGGGCATGGCTCCATTAAACCAATTACTGAGACTTTCTACCGATGTCCCCAGAGATGCCCGCACACGCCTGCGCCAGCCCTTCCCAGCGCTGTGACCCCAGTGAAGGTCTTCATCGTGTGATTTGTTGCAGTAAAAATAAGGAAGAAATTTAGAAGTAGTGAAGGTCACTTTGTGCTGAGACTATGGCACTATATCATGTTCAATAACTTGTCAGCTAATAGTTATTGTGTCATTCTTTTCAAAGGATTTTAGGTATCATAGGTACCTTTATTATACATGTACCTGCGTGACTTGGATTTGACTACATTTTCCATGTTTAAGACTTTAATAAGAACGTGTAAATAAATCCATATTCCTCATGGAAGGGGACTGGAAGAGGAAATAGCAAGTGAATGACATTTTGTGAAGACTGTGGTAGGCTTTTTGTCTATGTTATCATCCTTTGTGATGATGGAGTATAGATTTTACGTCCTCTGCTCATAGTTAAGAAAACCAAAGTTCAGATCAGTTAATCTGTTGTTAATCTCCCATATTACAGAGTCTGAGTTCAAATGTTAGGTTTCTCACATTATGCTACCTGTAGATAATCAAACATGAGGTGATGGGTTACATCCTTAAAAAACAAAAACCTTCCATCTAGTCACATTCTGCTGACAAATATCTGCACTATATTTCTTTAAAAATATCCATGTAAATATGAGAAGCTTTTTAGCTGTTAAATTGAGAGAAGCCAGATGCTGGTGGCTCACACCTGTAATCCTAACTACTCAGGAGGCTGAGATCTAAGGACTGAGGTTCGAAGCCAGTCAGAGTTGAAAAGTCTATGGGACTCTTATCTCCAGTTAACCACTAGAAAGCTAAGGTGGAGGTGGAGCTGTGGCTCATGCGGCAGAACACAAGTCTGGAGTGAAAACATGAATGGACAGCTTCCAGGTCCTGAATTCAAGCCCCAATACTGGTGTGTGTGTGAATGCACACACATATACAATGAGACAGAGAGAAAGGAGGGAAAGAGGGAGGGAGGGAGGGTGGGAGAGAGAGAGAGAGAATGTAAAAGAAGCACAAGCTGATGTACATTAGTATTTCCATACAGTCACAGCATGCAGGTCAGTATTCTGGGGAAAAGGTAATTTATCTCATTCATGCATCAAAGCCTCTTGGGGATCCTATACAAGGAGCTGGTGATGTAGAAGTTAAGGGAGAGCCCTGGGGACTAGAGCCCTGCTGTGGGAAAACTTTCTGCCCTTCCCCATCCTCTGTGGTTCTGGGTAATTCAGCATGAGCTCATTTTCATCATTGGTGAACTTAGGCTACTTGTTCCTCCCTCATGGGGTGTGAACGCTGGGCTGCCTGTGGAGCACGTGGCCTGCTTCCTGTCAGGTTTATACTCCAGCCAGGGGAGACATTCTGCTCAAGAGAGCGAAGAGGGACAAAACTGACTTTGAAATCATAGTGGTTTCTGTGGAACTTAGTGTTTGGAGTAGGTGAAGGATGTGGCTTTGGGGAGGCATGGAAATGGTTGTTGAAAGTCTTTTCTGTCTCATTGATTGTCTGGCGAGTCTTCCAAGTTCCCGCAGGTCTGAGACCTTTGATCTTGCAGTCAGGGGCTCACTGTGTTCTGGACTTCCTGGGAAAGCCCCTTGCCTACATTTCAGTCACAATGGCAAAGCCCAGTTCCAAGTCTTGAAGTAGGAAATGATAGGAATCTGCAATTCGCAAAAGGTGAAAGTCCACTCCCCCTCCCCCCCTTTGGCCAGGTAGCAGGTACCTGAATTCCTGGAAGCAGGCCACACCTGGCTGAACTGGAACCTGTTCAGTGGGTTTGCACAACAGGTTCCTGGAACCAGCCCTACATAAATCACTTCAGGTCCAAACCACAAACTTACCAAGCTCGTGCAGAAACTTTTTGTACTCCAGCCACCTTTACCCAGGACCCTGCTTAAGTCCCTTCATCCCTGTCCCCAACATGCTACACCTCGCATCTCTCCTCAGGTCACCATGAGGAGCTGATCTGGTCTGTTGAGATCGTTTTCTGCTCTTTGTTTATTCTAATACCCTCATGACTCAGTTTCCCAACAGGAAAGACCTTCAATCTGAGTCTTTAAGTGTTGTAAACTGGAAAATGGACGCAGGGAAAAGGAAGTGGAGAGAGGAGAGCAGGAGAACTGAGAGCAAGAAGGAGGATTAAGGGAGGGAAGAGAAAGTTGGAACCAACGCAGATCCTGGACCAGTGCCCAGAAGCTTGGGGAGAGGAGGTGGCGGCACTGGGTAGGGCTGGAGCTGGGTGGAAGTGTTCCTGCCAAGCACATCACATAAACCACCACAAGAGGGCACCAGAGGATGCTAGGTGCTCAGCCTCCACTGCCTCTGTCCCAAGCTTATTATCTGGGTGCCACTGTGTATCCAGCCCATGTTTGAAGGGAGATAGTAGCAGCATTTCTCAGGCAGCAGTGCATCCCACCAAAGGCCCTGCCGAGAGACTTTCTGGTCCGAGGGATGGGGGAATGTTCACTGGGGCTACTTTACTGTGAATGGCTCAGCGAATTACCTTGGGTCACCTGGGCTTCCCCAGCCCTCAACCCCAGAGACAGAACCTCAGAAGTGGGCAGTCTGTTGTTTCAGGGGGGACCCTGAAATACTCCCTCGAGGGCAGATATATCCTTTTCTACATCGGCCTTGAGGCTTTTGTAAGAGCAAGATAGGCTTTGGTGACTTGGGTTTAGTGCTTTCACCCGATTGCCTACATTTCATCACAGTATGCTCTGCTATGAAATCTGGATTACTTTTTAATCTTCCCTTCCCAGTTTTGCTGTTCCGGCCTGTTACTGATTATGCAGAAGTACGTGTTGCTGGCTGTGTGATGCCTGCCCTCCAGGACAGAGCTCTGCCTTCTCCACAGCCCCTTAGTCTTACAGATGGAGACCCCGGGACTCACCTTGCCCATCAGAGCCCACAGGACTGACACTTCACAGGCACTTGTAACCTGGGCTACCAGGCAGGAAGCTCAGTACCACCAAGATTCCACATGTTATTTCCCTGCCCCTTGCCCCCCATCTCAGGGGCTCAGGGAATAAATGCGTTCAAAGGAAGAGCCAGCCTCAGACACCATGGGGAGGAGAATGGCTGTATGCCACCGGAATCACCTTCAGGAGCAGCCGAGTCGCCATATAATTGAGGACGAGAGTCTTGGTGAATGACAGGTCCACCCTAGCCGTGGACAGGTCCAACCACAGCCGCAGTTCACAGTGAAAACAGGTATTTGCGTGGAGGATTATCTAGCAGTAAAATAGTCACTACTTAAAAAGTGACACGTCTTGACCACCTTTAGCAGGTAAATAGTTAGAACTTAATTATAAATGAATTTAAACTTTAAAATTAACTGTTTATTTTGTATTCATACTGGGGGCTGGAACAAAGGGCCAAGTGTACTTACTCATTTGCTTGGCTTTTTTCATTCAAGGCTGGCACCCTATCACTTGAAGCATACCTCCATTTCTGGCTTTTTGCTGGATAATGGGAGGTAAGAGTCTCATCAACTTTCCTTCCCTAGGCTGGCTTTGAACCATGATCCTCAGATCTCAACCACCTAAGTCGCTAGGATTCCAGGCGTGAGCCATGAACCACCTGTCCTAATTAGTCAGTTCTTTATATGACCAACGGTTTGGGTCTGTTTTCTGTTATAACCAAAACCTAGAGCCTGGGAAATTGATGAAGAAAAGGGTTCTGAAGGCTGAAAAAATTGGGTGGCTGTATCTGCCAGGCCTCTAATGAGGCCTCAGGGCTGAGCAACAGAAATCCAAGCTGGCTGTGTGAAAGAAAGAAGCCAAGCTCTGCCAGGAGCTAGAACATTCCCTAACAAAGGTGTCAACCCACTCATGAGGACCCTACCCCAGCACCCACATGCCCCTCCACCAGGGCATATCCCCAGGACTGCGATATGGAGGGGTTTCTGCACTTGAATTTCATGGAGTACAAGCTAGGAACACCAAAAAATAGAACAATACTTTGCTAAACAGTAATGAAGTCTAACAACTATCTATGAAAATGAAAGAGCATTTCAACACACGCATAGAGGGAAGTCTTGGAATAAACTTGGACTAACCCTGTGTGGTTTTGTGCATTTATGTAAATAACATGTGCTTAAGACAAATTAAGCTGGATATGGTGGTGCATATCTGTAGTCTCGGCTACTCAGGAGACTGAAGCAGGAAGATCACTCCAAGTGAGGTGTTTCTGTTGGCTCCCATTGACTGCCCTAATTATCTTTTTTTTGGGGGGGGGTCCGGTCATGGGGCCTGAACTCTGGGCCTGGGCACTGTCCCTCAGCTCTTCAGCTCAAGGCTAGAGCTCTACCACTTGAGCCACAGTGCCACTTCCAGCTTTTTTCTTTTTGCTTATGTGGTGCTGAGGAATCGAACCCAGGGCCTCAGGCATGCAAGGCAAGCTCTCTACCACTGAGCCACCTTCCCAGCCCTGCCCTAATTATCTTAATTTAAAACTTTCTCCTTCAAGAAGATATCCCACAATCTAATGGCTCAGACTGTGGATTGGCTTCTACTTTCTGCAGATTTAAAGAGCAAGCTCACACCCAACCCTCTTTATCCTGGGAGGCTATGAGGGGTTTGCTTTATTCCTTGCTCGGTCCTAGAACCTAGGACAGAACAGAGCTTTGTGTCTCAGGCACACAGCAGTCATTTGCTGGACAGTAAAAGGGGAAATTTAAGTTTTTTCTTTGCATATGAATCCAACAAACTATCCATAGAAGGCACAGTTGTAAATTGTGAAACATGGCAATAAAAATGTATGCCATAAGCCTACTACACAACTTCAGAAAAAACTGTCCAGCTCCTACCCCGCCCTTGCTCCCCTAGAAATATAAACTATCCTGAACTTTGGCTTTATCATTCCCTTGCTTTTATAGTTTTAAAAATCACATATGTATGTATTCTTAAATAATATTGTTTAGTCTTCACTTGTGTCTGGTCATTATAAAAAGTGTACTCCAAACAGCATATAATCTATCCTTAATTTGTTGTTTATCAGTTGTGTTTCCTTAAAGCATTGTTTTAAAAATCACATATATACATATTGCTAAACAACACATCATTGCTTTTGCTTGGTTTCTGAGGTTTACACAAGTAGTACCACAGAGCATACACTATTCAGTCACTTATGTTTTTTCCCTATTCCATGTTATGGTTTGAAGTTTCACTTGAGCAAGTCAGTTTCTTTTCTTGCTGAATAACTTGTCCTCATTTGCAGGGTACACTTCATTAGTGTAACTCTCTGTTGATACAATTCACATTGCCTATAGTTTGGAGCAAATATGAACACTACTGCTATAATATTCTTTAAAGTGGGAAGGAGAGGGAAGGAAAGATGGAGCCTACAGAATAAAGGAGATGGAAAGGAGAGGAAAAAAGAGGGGTCAGGAAGGGCCAACACCTCAGGTAGCCCCAAAGTTAAATAATACTTGTTATTGTTTTCAATCGATGCCCCTGGCTGGGCATGATAGTGCATGCCTGTGACCCCAGCTTCCTGGGAGGCTGAACTGGGAGGGTTGTGAGTTCCAGAACAGTTTGACCAACTCAATCAAGATCTGGTCTCAAAAAACCAATGAAGGAAGAGAGGGAGGAAGAAGGGGAAAGAGGGAAGGAAGGAGGGAAGGAAAGAGAGAAAAGGAATGAAAGCAAGTAAGAAGGAAGGAAACTCAGCACCAACTATGTCCTGGGGAAAAGCCTTTTTTTCCCACTGTGTTTCCTGAGAGGTCAAATAAAGAGCCTTGAGTCCCCAGAGAACAATCTCAGAGTTGAAGTGATAGCAGTTTTGTGGGAGTGAGGCCCTGGGAGGCTCCACTTGGCCCCTGAGCTCATCCGTGGCTGCCTGGCTTTCCATCATGACTGTGGAAGTCTGGTTTTCAAAGCAACGATACTACAGAGCAAGGAACAGGAGCAGAACAAACTGCAACAACAAAAGCTCTTTTTTTTTTTTTTTTTTTACTGAGATTCAGCAGTTCCCATGAATCAATGTTCGGATTGTTGTAATCATTGGATTAATTTCCAGAGTTCAGAACAAGTTGAGTCTGACTATGTATTGCTAGCTTTCTTGTTGCTCTGATGGAGAAGATAATCTGAGGGTCCTCCTCTATTATCTTCATTGGTATTCCACTTAGGACTTAGAGTAATTGGATCCATGCTTTCCCTCAGGATATAAAACTGGGTGAGGGGGGCTCATACTTTTAATCCTAACTACTCTGGAGACTCAATCTAAGGACTGAGCTTGAAGCATGCCGAGGCAGAAAAGGCTACAATTAGCTGGGTGCTGGTGGCTCACACCTGTAATCCTAGCTGCTCAGGAGGCTGAGATCTGAGAATTGTGGTTCAAAGCCAGCCTGGGCAGGAAAGGCCGTGAAACTCTTATCTCTAAGAAAACAGCAGAAAACTGGAAGTGGCACTATGGCTCAAGTTGGTAGAGTGCTAGCCTTGAGCTGAAGAGCTCAGGATCAGCACCCAGGCCCAGAGTTCAAGCTCTACTACCGACAAAAAAAAAGTCTACAAAAACAAACATACAAACAACTTTGATTCATCAGGAACATTGTTGATATATAATATTTAAATGTTTTTTTGGAGCCCAGTAAAATGTACAGATCTTACGTATACAGGTTGTTGATTTTCCACAGTTACACATATCTAAACAACTTGCACACTTATCTGTATATTAATATATAAACATTCAGTAATTTGATACACAGTTTCCATCACCCCATTCTCATTTTTGGTCAACCTCCGCCCCAAAGAGGTGACTGCTTTTCAGAGTTCATTCAGTATGGAGTTCTTTGCCTATAGTAGTTTGTTTATATAGAAATTAAGTATGCCTAGCCCAGAAATTAATGTGAATGAATGACTTCTGGGTCAACATAATGTTTTTGCAGAGAACTGTTGCATATGTCAGTAGTTCAATCCTTTTTTTTTTTTTTATAATACAAGGCTTCCAAAAGAATACTTTGTAATGCTTTATTATTATTATTTTTCTGGAATTTTCTTCCATGCTGTTTATGCCTACTTTTGTAAATTGTAGTAAAAGCACTTTGTGTGTGTGTGTGTGTGTGTGTGTGTGTGTGTGTGCGTGTGTGCACATGCATACATGCGCGAGTTGGTACTGGGGCTTGAACTCGGGACCTGAAGACTATCTTTAGTTTCCCTTTGAAGGCTGATATTCTACCACTGCACCACAGTACCATTTCCAGCTTTTCTGGCTAACTGGAGATAAGAAATGGTTGGATTTGTCTTCCCAAGCTGACTTTGAACTGTAATCCTCAGACCTCGGCCTCCTGAGTAGCTAGAAAACCAGGCGTAATCTACCAGTGACAGGCCCAACACCTTATTTGTGAGTGTATTTTTACTGGCATACATTCCTAGTCCAAAAGGGTTTCATTGTGGTAATCCTTTAAATAAAACACCTTGACTTTCTTCTTCTTCTTCTTCTTTTTATGTGTGTGTTCATATCTTTCTTTTCTTCTTCTTTTTTTAAAAAACCAGAATGGAGTTATACATCCTAGGCTCTTAGTTCATTTTCTAATGTTCTTGGAATCACTTATTGGCTGAAAGATCAAGTACGCTGGTGGAAAGTCGTCTGAGCCCTGGTGGGCTATGACAACCAACTATGTGATGGTAGCTAGGCCACTGTGAAAGGAACGTTGGAAGAACTTCCAGAGAAATTAAAATATGCAAAAAGTGTATCTCAAAAACCAATAAAACATGGTGTATCAAGTTTCCGTATCTGCATGGATCTGTTTTTAGGTTCTCTGTTCTGTCTATTCCTGTGCATATACCATATTGTGTTAATTAGGATAGCTTTAAAATACATCTTGATATTTGGTGGGGCAAGTTTCCACATCTTATTCATCATGTGTACCTTAACTCATCTTGGGATTTGACTTTTCCACAGAAATTTTGGAATAAGTTTATATACTAGCCATGCTTTTAGCTCTGCAAACCCTACGCATTGCCACCTGTCCTGTTTGCATGCCAGGCGCACACTGATGGCACATAATATGACCCAATCACTTTACCGTGGCCCTCCCTTGGTGTCACCACCACCTTTGGAAAAAGTCCTCTTCTGGCTGTTTCTTATTTATTTATTTAGTGCCTGTCCTGGGGCTTAAACTCAAGGCATAGGCATTGTTCCTTAAGTTGTTTTAGTTTTGCTCACAGCGAAAGCTCTACCACTTGAGCCACAGCTCCACTTCCTGCTTTTTGGTGGTTCTTCACAGGTAAGAATCTCACAAACTTTCCTGTCCAGGCAGGCTTTGAATGGCTATCCTCAGATCTCAGCCTCCTGAGTAGCTAGGATTACAGATATGAGTCACCTGTATTTACATTTGTATTGGCAAACATGAAGTAATCCACAGTAAAGAGTTTCATTATGGCATTTAGATAAATGCATATAATAATGTCAGTCATGGGGCTTGAACTCCGGGCCTGGTGCTGTCTCTCAGCTCCTCAGCTCAAGGCTAGTGCTCTACTACTTGAGCCACAGCACCACTTCGAGTTTTCTGGTGGTTAATTGGAGATAAGAGTCTCATGGACTTTCCTGCCTGGGCTAGCTTTGAACCAGGATCCTCAGATCTCAGCCTCCTGAGTAGCTAGGATTAGAGGCATGAGCCACTGGTGTCAGGCTGGGGTTGTATTTTTCAGGCTGGGGTTGTATTTTTCAAACACAATCCAGAGCCTAGACTCTCACCGAGTCCTTATTAGATTCTCAGACTCCAGCCCAGCATGCAACCACACTAATCACCACAAAACCAGGTACAATACAATCAGAGATAGCCTTTATGCCCCAGACCTAGTGAAAGTTTAAGCCTGCCTTTTCTGCCTTGCCTGTTCCCTGGGGCATTATGAGTGCTTGCCCACCTTTCTGGGTCTCCCTTTGTCTCCTGATTGACCTCAGAGCTCCCCTGTGTGGCAAAGCCTGGTATTACATGCATTCTCATGGGATGGGTGAGGTTTTATTTTTTGTTGTTGTTTTGTTTTTTGGTTGGTTGTTTTTCTGGATCTCCTGCAGTACCATTTCTAAAAACAAGAAAACCTATTACAATCGCTTACCAATTTCTTTAAAAAAGCCTATTGGTATTTATTGCATCAGATCTGTATATCATTTTACAGAAAAAGAATAAAGTATTGACTTTTCCTTTCCAGAAACGTGTATGTATATACCTTGTTTTCCTTTAATGCGTTCAATAAAAATTATATAAGTTTCTAATTGCAGGGCTCCCACAAATGTGTTTATATTTTGTTGTCACTGTAAAATACATTTCTAGTAATCATTTTGTTTTCATTTGTTGCTAGTATATGACAACTCAGATTTTTCTTTCTTCTTTTTTTCTTCTTGGTTGTAGGGCTAGAACTCTGGGCCTGGGCTCTGTTTCTCAGCTCTTCATCTCAAGGCAAGTGCTCTACCACTTGAGCGATAGTACCACTTCTGGTTTTCTGGTGGTTAACTGGAGATAAGAGTCTCATGGACTTTCCTGCCCAGGCTGGCTTTGAACTTTGATCATCAGATCTCAGTCTGCTGAGTGTCTAGGATTATAAGCGTGAGCCACCAGTGCCTGGCAGGTTTTTATACTTATGTAAAGCAACTATCTGCACAAACTCTCTCACTGTCTAAAATAAGGTTTAGATCTTTTTGAGTTCCCCTTTTTGAGCAACTGTGTTACCTGTAGGCAATGAGAATTTCATGTCTTCTGTTCCATATATCTTTATTCCTTTTATTATTTACTTGTTTTGCATTGGCCAGGACTTCTGGTACAACCTTAAATAGAAATGGTGATAGGACATCCTGTCTTGTTCCTGACTTATTCATTTATTTTATTACTATTTTAGTAGTGTTGGAGATGGGATCTAGGGCCTTGAACATGCAAGGCCAGTGTTCTACCACAAAGCTATTCTGCTAGTCCTTGTTCCTAATTATATGTAAATGATTACCAACATTCTACCACTAGAATATTTCCTGTAACTTGTGTGTGTGTGTGTGCGTGCGTGTGAGCGTGTGTGCATGCTGAGCATAAACTCAGGGCCTGAGTGTTGTTCCTTTTTTTGTTCAAGGCTAGCATTCTGCCTATTGAACCACAGCTCCACTTATGGCTTTTTGGTGGTGAATTGGAAATATGCTCATGGACTTTCTTTGAACCTGGCCTGGCTTTGAACCTTGATCCTCAGATCTCAACCTCTTGAGTAGTGAGAGGCACTGGGGCCTAGCTAGCACTTGTAACTTTTTAATAGATTATAGTTGTCAAGTTAAGAATGTTCCCGTTCAGGGTTGGAAACGTGGCTCAGTTGGTAGAATGCTAAACAATGAGTGAAAGCAGCATGTACCAAGTTTGAGTTCCAGTCTCGGGCCAAACAAAAAAAATGTATGTTTAGATGTTTAGTCTACTGCTATAACAATACCTGAGCCTCAGTAATTTATAGGGAAAAGAGGTTGACTTCACAGTATGGGAGACTGAAAGCCCATGCCTGGTGGCCCTCTCCTTTTGGCCTTTGACAATTTTGTGGTATTTGGCATCACAATGTTCAGAACACTTGTTAAAAGAGAGACTATGGTGAGACAGAAAGCCTGTGGGGCGGGGGAGAGCAAGACTTGTGCTTTTCACAGCAACTGGCTCTTGCAGGAAGTAACTGGGCCCCTGGAGAACATTAACACTGTCCTAGGAGAGTGCTCCCAGTGAAGGCCTACTCTTCTTAATCCTGCCACATTGGGAACCTAGCTTTCAGCTGTCCAACCCTGAGGGATGCGTGCAAACAAAATCCAAATCACAGCAACTGAGTGCTGAGTGGGGATAATTTCTTTTTCTCTATCTATTGAGATGATCAAAAATTTTAATGTGGTGAATGCTGTTAATAGTATTTATAGAGCTTATGTTAAACTACACTTGCATTCCTGGAATAAGACAAACTTAGTCATGATGCATGATCTTTTTATATATCCCAAGATTACGTTGGCTAATGTCTTTGTTTAGGGTTTCTGCATTTGTGTTAAGAGTGAGGTTGGCTTGTAATTTTCCTTGATATTTCATGTCTAGTTTCTTTTTTAACCTCTCATGACCTCATAAATTAAGTTGGAGAATTGTTCACCTTTTATGGGGAGGGAGTAGTGGTATTGGGGTTTGAACTCAATACCTCATACATACTTCATCTTTTAAACATTTTTTTTGGAAGAGATTTTATAATAGAATTATTCTCTCCTTGAAAATTTAGTAGAATTTTGCAGCAAAACTACCTGGGTCTGAGGTTGTGGGGTATGTGTGTGGCAGGGGGACATTTTAAACTACAGATGTAATTTCTTTAATGACGTTAAGAATATTCACTTTAGTTTCTAGATATGTACCTGTAAAGAAGATGTAAAGAACTAGGAGATGGGGATCTAGCACAGTGGAAGAGTAAGCTCAGTCCTCTAATCTGAAAAAAAAAAACCAACCCAAAACATATAACTGTATTCAAATTGAATTGACTGGCCTTTAATCTTCTTGTATTTTTTTTCTAATTTTTACTTTTGGTAGGACTAGGGCTTGCACTCAAGAGCTTGCACCTGCTAAAAATGTTCGACTCCTTCCAGCTCTATTTGCATTTATTTTGATTATTGCAAAAGCATGGGTCTCCTGAATGGCGTCAGTGGATTCTGTCACCCTTTTCTTGCAATTTTTGTGCAGGAAGTACCTTGAGATGAAGGACAGCTATTGTGCTGGCCCAAGCTTTGTCTTCATTTCTCCCAGAACAGGATGCCTTGTAATGTGTAAGCTCAGAGTTCAATGGCCCTCAGGTATGAAGCCTGAAGTGGACTGCTTTGGGGGTTCATCAACCACAGTGTGAAGTGGACACATGTGAACAAGACTCCACTTGCCCGAGGCAGCTTCCTTTCATATTAGCGGGTTGATGGCCCCAAATCCTAAGCTTCTGTTCACCCTGTCTGTGAAAAATCCACCACACCTGACTCGGGAAAGTGTTCTGTGTCATGGATTCAAGAAACTGGTTTGTAAAGTGTGTGCTAAGATGTGTGCCAGACCTAGGAACTGCTTGATCTGGGAACCTTAGCAGAAATTAGTAAGAAATTTAAAGTCTTCCCTGGATACCTAGTGAATAGACTAGCAACCCCCCCCCCCCGACACAGATAATACAGGGAGGGTAGGAATTCCTCTTCCTAGTTGTTCATAGGTACATTTCTAACACTGACTTTGTTTCTTAGGGTTTTTTTTTCTATGCTATTTTTTGCTTCTTTTCTTTCTTCATTTTATTCCCTCCCTCCCTCCCTCCCTTTCTCCCTTCCTCCCTCCCTCCCTCCCTCCTTCCTTTCTTCCTTCCTTCCTGTTCTTATCTTTCTTTTTCACTTGGCTTGCTTACTCATCTGGTGTTCTACTACTTTAGCCATACCTCCAGCCCAACTTTCTTTGGTATCCCTATTGGGATACCAAACTTAAACTCAGGGGCTGGGAGCTATCCTATAGCTTTTTTGCTCAAGGCTGAAGCTCTATTACTTGAGTCATTGCTGCACTTCCACTTTCTGCACTAACCACTTTCTGATGGCTAATTGAAGATGAATCTGCTGCACTGTCCTTTTAGGGTTGGCTTCTAATCATGATCATCAGATCTCAACTAGGATTATAGGTATAAACCATGAGCACCTGCATCCCACCCAGCATTTTGGTTAATTGGATATGAAGTCTCATAGACCTTTCTTCCCAGGAGGGCTTCAAACCTTAGTCACTCATATCTCAGCCTCCAGATTATTAGGATTACAGGTGTGAGCCACTGGTGCCCAGCTCATTTCTTGCTTTTAAAAACTAAAATTTAAAGCATTGGTGGCTCACTCCTGTACTTTTAGGTACCCAGGAGGCCTGAGGATTGTGATTCAAAGCCAACCTCAAACAGGAAAAGTCATGAGACATTTATCTCCAAATAACCACCACAAAGCTGGAGTTGGACGTGTGGCTCAAGTAGTAAGGTACCACATGGTGTGAAAAGCTAAGGGAGAGCATGGGGCCGAGTTCAAGCACCAGTACACTACTGGCACATGTGTGTGCGCTCGTGTGTGTGTGTGTGTGTGTATGTATGTGTGTGTGCACACCCACCCACCCCCACACTCCCACCCCAAAAACTCTGAAATTTTTGCCTTACTTTATTTCTTCTGCCCCAATGATTTAGATGCTATATGTGTAATTTCAGTTTTTTGCTGGTTACCCTTCACATTTTTCTGGGACTATTTAACTTTGTTCAATGAGTCCACATTTAGTCCCATTCCTAGGCAAACATAAGGGTATTAGAACATTTTAACTTATTTCCTTAGTCAACTAACTACATGGTTTTTAGTGTGTTTTTAAACACACACGCACACACACACACGTGCTGGGGGTGGAAGGAAGTGTGGCTCAGTAAAAGACAGTTTGACCAGCATACATAAGGTCTGGAGTTTGATCCCTAGCACTGAAATATAAATAAATGGTAATAAATCAAACCCCTTGTATGCGTGGACATGATTATTCTGTATCCTTGCTCCCGTCTTCTCCTTTTTTCAGAGCCCTCATTTTTTGTTTGTTTGTAACATCCTTACTTTGCCTTCTCTTTTGAAAATCAGGAAAAAATTTTGCAGAATTTATGATTCTAAGCTGCCATTCACATCTTCTCTGCATTTTAAGATACTATGTCACTATAATTTTTATTCCTATTGTTAGGAAGTCTGCTATATTATTTTAATTTCACAATTATGGGTGATCTTTTTCATTTCTTTATTTTTTAAACTGGTCGCTCTAAAGATCTTCTTAGTGAGCCTAAG
This sequence comes from Dipodomys ordii, assembly GCF_000151885.1. Lineage (NCBI taxonomy): Eukaryota > Metazoa > Chordata > Mammalia > Rodentia > Heteromyidae > Dipodomys > Dipodomys ordii. Next base: position 4,756,293 of record NW_012267268.1, on the reverse strand, counting down.
TATGGCTTTACTTTTAAGTTGCTTTGTTCTTTTCTTTTTTCTTTTTCTTTTTTGGGGCTTGAACTCTGGGCCTGGGCACTGTCCCTCAGCTCTTCAGCTCAAGGCTACTGCTCTACCACTTGAGCCACAGCGCCACTTCCGGCTTTTTTCTTTTTGCTTATGTGGTGC
>NW_012267268.1:4714070-4756075 GCF_000151885.1 Dipodomys ordii | reverse complement strand
TTTTCTTTTTGCTTATGTGGTGCTGAGGAATCGAACCCAGGGCCTCAGGCATGCAAGGCAAGCGCTCTACCACTGAGCCACCTTCCCAGCCAAGAGTTGCTTTCTTATCTGGTGGTAAGCATTATGATTTTTGATTTTTTTTTATCAGTTGTAGGGCTTGAACTTGGGGTCTGGGTGCTTGCTGCCTCCAAGTTTCTGCTCAAGGCTAGCACTCTACAACTTTGAGCCACAGCTCCACTTCTAGTTTACTGGTGGTTAATTGGAGATAAGAGTCTCATGGCCTTTCGTATTTGGCTTCCATCCACAATCCTCAGATCTCAGCCTTCAGAGTAGCTAGGACTACAGGTGTGAGCCACCAGTGTCTGGCTATGATTTCAGATTTTTATTTTTTTTTTATTCCTGTCTTTCATTGGCCTGAAGAAAACTCTCAGTTTTTACCTCTGAAACATTTGCCTCTCTGCCACTATTTCCTGGAACTCTAGTTATTGGTATCATAGATTTTGTCTTAACTTGTTTCTCCTTTAACCTTTCCTTTGTATTTTCTACCCATTTGTCTTTTTTTTCATTCTAAGCAATTCAACTGCATTTTAAAATTCACTAATTTCCTCCAGTCTGTTGTTAAGCTCAAAAGAATTTTTGCAACCATTTTTCATTTCTTTGATTTTTTTAGAGGAGGCATAATTGGGGTCTGAATTCAAGGCTTAGGGCTTGCTAGGCAGGTATGCTACCACTGGAGCCACAACTTCAGCCCGTGTGTGTATGTGTGTGTGTGTGTGTGTGTGTGCGCGCGCGCGTGCGTGCGTGCGTGCCAGTCTCCTGGGGCTTGAACTCAGGGCTTGGACACTGCCCCTGAGCTTTCTGTTCTCAAGGCAAGTGCTCAAACTTGAGCCACAGCACCATTTCAGACTTTTTAGCAGTTAATTGGAGACAAGAGTCTTATGGACAGCCCTGCTTGGGCTGGCTTTGAAACATAATCCTCAGATCTCAGCTTCTTAAGTAGCTACGATTACACTCATGAGTCACCAGCACCTAACTCTTCAACCCATTTTTGCTCTGGTTAATTTTTTGGCTAGTCCTGGAGCTTGAACTCAGGGCCTGATCACTGTCCTGCGCTTCTTTTTGCTCAAGGCTAGCTCTCTACCACTTGAGCCACAGAGATACTTCAGGCTTTTTCTGTGTATGTGGTACTGAGGAATCAAACCCAGGGCTTCATGGCATGCTAGGCAAGCACTCTACCATTAAGCCACATTCCTAGCCCTGCTCTGGTTATTTTTGAGATTAAGTCTCATTTTTTGCTCAAACTGGCCTGAACCATGATCCTATTTATGTTTCCTGCCACAGCCAGAATGACAAGCATGTAGCACCAAGCCAAGCTTTCTCTGATAAGATGGGGTCTCTCTAACTTTTATTTTCTTTTTGCCTATGCTAAATTACTTCTGATCTCAGCCTTTTATGCAGCTTAGATGACAGGCATATACCATATACCTGAATACTAGTTTTATATGTTTTCAATACTAGTTTTAATAACCTAATAACTAGTTTTCAATAACTTCTTGTTTTCAATACTAGGTTTCAATAACCTCTTGCTCAGACTGTTTTCCAATCAACCCTCCTAATCTCCACCTTCTGAACAGACAGGATTATCAGTGTCTGGTTCAATGTTCACTTGGCTCAACTGTTCAATTTAAGTTTATTTTTCATCATGTCTAATCCTTCATAGTGTGTATTTGCATTCTTATTTTTGGGACTAATTTTTTTAGAAATTTTATGTAATTATTATATGCTACAATCTATATTTTCTAAAAGAAAAATCCACTCTTTGAAGTGCACGTGGTATTTCTCATGGTTTGTTGGTCAGAGACTAAACTCCTATTGAGTTGCTGTGAGCTGGCATGCCCCTCCACCCATCCCCCACCACAAGGACTTGAATCTGCTATTGCCAAGAACCAGAGTGCTCCATTTGTTTGTTTGTGTGTCCCATTTATTTTCTGCCCTGGTAGTTTTCCTGCCTCCTGAGTTGGGCAATTCTGTAAAAGTATGGATTTTGTCCAGGAACTAGTGGTTTTGTAGCTGGATGTCCCTCAGGAAAGCCTTAATTTCTGATTGGGGAAAAGTTTTCACTGTTGCCTCAGATTACCTCTTTAAGAGTACGCTCTGCCTGTGACAGGGGTTACAGAAATAAGCCAGATTCCTGTTCCAATAATGACATCAGCACGCAGCAAACAGAGGCTGGCTCTTCACCTTACCAAAGAGCTGTGGGGTATGGTGGGGTGTTGGCCAGTGCACTGAAGTCTCCATTTGTCACTGTTCATTTCTGAATAGAGAGAACAACCACCAAAGCATTTTTTTGAGTATTTATGGATGACCAAACTGAGCCAAACAGATCAAATGACCAATACAGACATATGGAATTACTACAGAAATTTGTCAGGGAGAAATAAAATTTCAATGAACAAAATCCACTTTGTATACTTTCAATTAGATGTATTTCTCTTAAGAAAAATGTTATAATCTGTGTGTGTGTGTGTATATGTGTGTGCGCGCGCTTGTGTGTGTGCACATGCGTGCCAATAGTGGGTCTTGGGTTTAGGCCCTGGATGCCATCCGCTACACTTCTAATTTTTTAGTGGTGAATTGGAGGTAACAGTCTCATGAACTTTCCTGCTTAGGTTAGCTTTGGACCACAATCCTCAGATCTCGTTCTCCTGAGTTGCTAGGATTACCAGTGACAGCCACTGGTACCTGTCTTCAAGGGTTTAAAAAACCCAAAACATTAATTAGCATACTTCCTTGGCTCACTTTTCCAGTAATTAATTTTAACTACTGCATTCCCAGATCCCAACCTCCCCTTTTCTCTGCTGCTCTTATAACTCTCCAACCTCTCCCAGAAGCTAGTCTTTGATCCCATGGCCTGGGGTGTTTCATCCATAATCTCATCTCACCACAACTGGCTTCTGCCCCCCCCCCCCATTTCTTTTCTGGCCTGTCACTGGCCCACATGGCTACTTTTCCGAAGTGGTGGGTTCTAGCACATATGACACATTCACACTAGCTACTCCAACACCGAATGCACCAGGAATCAGGACTCACTGAGGACAGGCGCCAATCAGAGGCCGATCTAGTACTCCTCCTGGAGCAAACCAACACATTTAGGATCCCATGCCAAAAATAGATCTTGGAATTTCACAGGTTAAGTGCTTTATTTTTGCAGCTTCTTAGACAAACTCTACAAGGTAAAAACAAAATGCATACACTCTGTCAATGGCATAGATTTAACATGTGAACCTTGGGAGTTCCAGAACACATGGTTGAGGCACTTCTGTACCAGAGGCACATAGATTTTACTGAGCTCAGGGACTAACTTACTCTCTTTGGGATGCTGTGGCCAGCTGCTTGGCAAGATTTGGACACAAGGTCAGGGCCAAGCACATGGCGCAAAGCTGACTGTTCTGTCCAGATGGCAGGTGACAGGTCCTCTGCCCGACCTCTTACCTCCTGCCACTCACTTGGAATCTTTTCTCCTGATCTACACCTTCAGCAGAAGGCAGGTAGGGTCAGGAACAGCTTAGATTAGGCCCTGGGTCAGTGTCTTTGGTATAAGCAACCATCCCCAACCCCCTCTGGGGAAAAAGGAAGAACTGAAAAAGGAAGTAGTCCACACTTACTGGGGAGGAACTGGGGATTTCCACTGCTTGTATTCTTCCTGCTTCCCATTAGCAGGGATTCCACAGGCCTGCGCAATGCCAAGCATGTGCTAACCTCTGGCTTGCTCAGCCCCTGTGCAGGGAGCTTCTCTGTGGGCAGTGTTGGTGTTCTATCAGGTCCAATTGATGGCACAAGTTCTGTCTCCCAGCCTAGAACAGCAGCTAGAAGCACCTGCTGCCGGAAGCAGCCTGTCCACTCACCCCCGCCCCCACGCCGACCAGCCCTGAACCTCACCAGAGGAACAGGCTCCTGCCCTGGGTGGTCCTGTGTGTCCTTCTCACTGAAGGATGCTAACATGAACTGGGCAGCAGGGACACCCCATCTTATACACTCCAGTTAGCCCTCCCCAGCCCTACTTTGAAAAGATGCTTCCGGGCACAGGAGGACCTTTTTGTTGAATGGGTTTTTGGTGGCTGATCGTTGGCTCAGTCAAGATTTGGGAAATTTGGAGACTAGCTGTTTCTCTCCAGGGGAAGAAAACCTGTTTGAGTCTGAATCAGTGGCAGATGGAGGGCAGAGGACCGGTGAATAGATACTGGAAGAGCCTGGCTGTAGTCTGGGATACTGGTGTTTAGTCCTTTCCAGATGCTTTAAACGTATAATGTGGTAGTTTCTCCTTTCTCCACTAGGAGTACATTCCAAGACCCTAGTGATGCCTGAACCTGATGGTAGGCGATCCTATACATAAAACTTCATGATGAGGTCTAACCAATAACTTAGGCGCAGGAAGAGGAAAAACAACAGAACACAATCAAACCATTATGGCAATATACAATAATAATGTTTGTGAATGTAGTCCCTCCCTCAAGAATCAACATGAATGCTAATATTTTCAGACCGCAGTTGACTGTGGGTAACTGAAGCCAAGGGAGGTGAGATGTGGATGGGTGACTGCTAAACCTCACAAGGTGGAACTTGGAGCTAGTATGGTTTTCTGAGTGCTCTGACAAGAGGCAGCAAAGGACATTTGAAGGGGGGGGTCCCTATTATTTTCCCATAGGCCCAGATGAATGATAGCAGCACCTCGGCCAGTGGGGCAGGTCCAAGAGGGTCTAGCAATAGTATCACTCAACCTGACATCCCCCTTTGCCCTGGGACCTGTCAGGGGTCTCCTGCAGGCCTTCTGGGGAGATGGCTAAATTAATGGTGGAAAAGGCGAGAAGGCACAGCGGTTTAAAGAACGGTCACTGCCAACTTAATGGAGAGAAAGCAATTACGCTTGTTCTGAGATGGGGTTCATTAGTGGCTGCAGTGCAGAGGTGTCTTCACACTGACTTCACACCCTTGCAAAAGGGTCAATTTACAGGCTCTGTGGTAACTCCACACTTTCGGGGTGGGGCGACTAACAAAAAAACCCACCTCTGCAGCTGAATGAGGATCAAGTGGAGCTGCTTCAGTCCCCTGCCCACCCTATAGGACAGAGAATTGAATATTCATGGCTCTAGTACAAGCTCTAGCCTCCATCCCTGCCCTGGGTTCCAGTCTGAGCAGCTCACTTCTGCTGCCAAAGGCTAAAGGGAGAAACAGACTTGCACCCCTTGCACCCCAGCCTCTCTGAGCTCTCAGGTATAGCCAGAGAGGTGGACGTTCCAACCACTTTATTTTATTTATTTATTTTTTTTTTTGGGTCCGGTCGTGGGGCCTGAACTCTGGGCCTGGGTGTTGTCCCTCAGCTCTTCAGCTCAAGGCTAGCGCTCTACCACTTGAGCCACAGCCCCACTTCTGGATTTTTTCTTTTTTGCTTATGTGGTGCTGAGGAATCGAACCCAGGGCCTCAGGCATGCAAGGCAAGCATTCTACCACGGAGCTACCTTCCCAGCCCGTTCCAACCACTTTAGAGTGCCAGCTCTGTACTTTCTTTGGGGTGTAGCTAATGGGTACAAGAGAAGAAGAATACAGGATGGAAGCCTCCAAAGGACAAGCTTCTAGACAAAGTCTGTGTAAATTTTAGGAGTGCATGGTCTGCTCCTTTAACATCTGGCACTGGCTTCTAAGTCTACAGGTTGACATCTCAGGGCCCTAACTTTTTAGATAAGGAAGTATAATCGCAAATCCTGTTTTATGTATAGGTATGAAATGTATGTACATGTATGTCACACGTATGAGTGTGTCATTCTGAATACTGCATAATGTCCATTCCAGGCATTCCAACCTTACATTACCATTATTCTGCTCTGGATCACTCAGGAGTCCACTGATCATCCGGGCTTGGTATCTGGTACAGGCTCAGACACCTCACACATGGCTTGTTTTCTCTAGCAACATGGGGTCTGTCGGCAGCGTGAACTTGACAGCGCCATCCTTCTCCCAGCCCCTCCGGATCTTGGCGAGTCTGCGGCTGAAGCAGGGCAGGAGGAACAGGCCCTTGGCCAGAATGACGACACAGGGCACCAGCAGCGTGAGTGTGAAGGTAGGTGGCAGATAGAACTTGTAGCGGCTCTCCTCGAAGGCACGGGTCCAGCCGTAGGTGAGTGTGTGCAGTGTGCTCAGCACCAGGGCCATGAAGCCCAGTGTGGACTGCGGAAGGAAAGAGGGCTAGAGTGAGGGCCGGCCATGACCATGCTTTGGCTCCCTCACAGGGAGTCAGGAGTGTGGCTTTGGAACGCTTGGCTGTGGGTTCGAATCCCAGTGTTATATGCAAGAGTATCCCAAGCAGGGGCTGGGAAGGTGGCTCAGTGGTAGAGTGCTTGCCTTGTATGCCTGAGGCCCTGGGTTCGATTCCTCAGCACCACATAAGCAAAAAGAAAAAAAAAAGCTGGAAGTGGCACTGTGATTCAAGTGGTAGAGCGCTAGCCTTGAGCTGGAGAGCTGAGGGACAGCGCCCAGGCCCAGAGTTCAGGCCCTACGACCGGACCCCCCCCCAAAAAAAAAGAGTATCCCAAGCAGAAATGGGAGTAACTCTTCTATACAGAAGGTGTACAAAGTAATTCAGGATGAAGCTTCTCCCTCCATTTGTATCTCTTGGGGCTGCCAAAGAGTTTAGAATTGCTCTCTAAGGACTTTAAAAACATTCTATCAATTTTGTGCATAGTTTAATGTACATTACAGTGACAAGCATCTGCCTGCATCCCCAAATCAGAATTTCACAGTAGATGGCCTACGATAAGACTGGATATATATTCAGAAGACTGAGATCTGCAGCTCAAGCTTCAAAGTGTGCCCAGGCAGGCTGAGATTCTTATCTCCAATTAACCAGCAAAAAGCCAGAAGTCAAAGTGTAGCTCAAGTGGTAGAGCACTATCTTTGAGCAAGAAAGCTAAGAGACAAAGCCAGATGTTGGTAGCTCAGGCCTGTAATCCTAGCTCCTCAGAGGCTGAGATCTGAGGATCCTGGTTTGAAGTCAACCCAGGCAGGAAAGTCCATATGACTCTTAACGCCAATTAACTACCAAAAAGCCAGAAGTGGAGCTGTGACTCAAGTGGTACAGCACAACTTTGAGCGAAAAAGATTGGGGCGGTGCCTAGGCCAACTTCAAGCTTCAATATTGGCAAAAAAAGAGGATTAGCTGTATTGATTTTAAACACAAAGTAAATAATTTACAGGCAGCAATAGTAAAAGTGGCACCAGAGGCTCCAGTCTGGGTGAGCTGGCACTGGGCAGAAAGCACACATGCAGATGCTCTGAGGGTAGAGGTCCCCCTCCTCCTGCCCTGCATCAAGCTAGGAGCACCCCAGGCAGAAATGTGTAAGGCCAGCTTCCTGCCAGAAGGGGAAGAGTGACTGAGCGGGCAGTGGGCCCATCAGAGCTCCCAAGAGAAATTTTTTATCATTGCTCTGAATACAACTTTGTGTAGGAGCTGGGTGTGAGAACACCCAACATACACTTTTCCTGATAACTACAAATGATCTCATAGGAAGATGTAGATTCTCTGGAAGGGATGCTGGTTTGGGCTAGCTCTGATCCACTTAGCTTTAATGAGAAGCAGGGGATTCTAAAAGCCAACTTGAGTAAGCTCAGGCAGTGGTAAGGGCACTGTGCATTGGGCTGGGTGGAGAGGGAGGAGAGGCTGCGACAGTTGTGGCTAAATTCTTTTTCTTTTTGCCGGTCTTGGGGCCTGGGCACTGTCCCTGAGCCATAGCAGCACTTCCAGCTTTTTCTGTTTATGTGGCACTAAGGAATCAAACCCAGGGCTTCATGCATGATAGGCAAGCACTCTACTAACTAAGCCACATTCCCAGCCAGTTGTGGCTAAATTCTGTGACCACTAAATATAGATCACAGGCTGGAAAGTTCTATGTTTATCATACAGGAATGAAAATAACAGTGAGTGACCGCCAAATCACTGTGCATTTTCTCCAAGGAAAGACTGCAAGGATTTAATTTATATGGGGTGGGATGGAATGTTTTCTTACCTATCAGTCATGAGCTTTCCCAAAGAGCTTCAGTGGGGATTTCTAGATTTCCTTCTAACCCTGCCTTGTCAGCATCAATCCAGCATCCCAGTGGGGAGATACAGTCTTGTCTGCACTCCTGTCACACACTCAAGTGGGGCTGGAGGAGTGGGGACATAGATCAGTGGGGGAACACTTGCCTAGCATGTACAAGGCCCTGTGTTCCATCTACTACTGGAAAATAAATACAAATGAATGACTGATTGAATAAATGAAATAGACCCTTCACTGGGCCTTCTTTTAAGTACTCCCTGGGGACAGAGATGGCATACTTGTACCCATTTATAAATAATACCAGGAGAGTGAGGTCCAATGAGTAAAAGAATATTGCCCAGAATAATTGCTTACAATGCTTTGGCATTTCCCACTTACGATGCACAGTATCATTTTGTGAACAACTTCCTAAGTTCCTTTTACCCAAATGAAACAAAATGCCCAGTTCTTATTCTTCTTTGCCCTCTCTGGGTTTTTTTTTTTTTTTTTGGCTTTGTGTCTATTCAAGGATCTGATCTCAGATTAATGATGTCTGGACTCGGTGAGAGCAGTTGAGATGTAATGCTTGGCTTTGTTCTCTGGTCTACAATTAATTCATATGTTATTCAATGCCATCAACTCCTCCATCAAATGGATACTTCCTTCACTGTCACTGAAAACCAAATCCTTGTCACTTCTAGAAGTATCTATCAAGAACTACAAATCTGAAACTTCTGGTTTACACTAACTTTTTTTTTTCTACAATTCTGATCTCTCACCATAGAAAACTGGGGTTAAACAAGTCTACAGCACTGACCAGGAGACTAAATGTTCAATGACCTGGCAATCACCCTGCTATTCTCCAATCAGGTGCCCAGTCCCAGCAGGTGGCTCTCCCTCCCTCCTATTCATGGAGTGACAGGAATTGTCAAGAAGGCTAGGAAGTGTCATTTGTCCAAGATCACTGGCCAATCTATTTGCAGGCCCGAAATATTTGCAGGCAGCTCCCCAGGGGAGCTGGGGAAATGTTGGTGCTCTAAGCTCCACTTCGGAAATGCAGATTAAACTGGTTTGAGGTGGGCCTCAGGCATCTGTTGTTTTTCAAAGTTCAGCAGATGATGCTAATGCACAGCCAGGACTACGCCACTAATTTTGGAAGTTCTCAACACCCACGTCCTTCCAGCTTGAGGTTGAAAGTGCATCCTGGCCTGGTGCCCAGGTTGTTTGACAAGGCCCTGAACACAACTGTCCTTTGACAAAGATCCACTGAAGCCATTCAGAGCCCACCTGCTATGTTGTGGGTTTTCCCAGATAAGGAAATAAGGAGAACCTAAGAAGGTCTAGAAGCGTGGTCCCACAGAAACTCAGCATCTCCAGAGGTAGTATGCTTTATAGTTCCAGTGCTTGCCACGAGTGGGCCACTAGTCCTGTCTGAGAGTGAAGGATGGGCCCTGTACTGGGGCAGAGATGCTGTCCTGTGGTGTTGCCTGGAGCCCAGGGGGTGGCAGCTGGTGGCCCTAGTTTATGTAGTCTCAGTCCTGGGCCTTCCAAATGCCTTAGTGTAGATGGCCAGCAGGAAGTCCTAGCCTCAGGCTAATGGTTCTTAGAAAGGGATGACAGCCAAAGGCTAGCCAATAACAAGAGACCTTTAGATTTTGCAATTGAGCTGGGCAGCCTGGATGAGTCCAGCCAGTTTGTTTCCCTGGAACTCTCTTTCCCTCTCTTTGGGAACAACTTAAGAATTTCAGAGGCTACAGAAAACAAGAAGAAGGGCAGGGATTGTCACAGGAGCAATTAATAACCCTCCCTCACACCCAAAGTTAGGACCATTTTTATTATACAGTGGCTTGTTAGCAAAAAAGTCACAGCCAGGTTGTATGTGGCTGTTGCTGGTACTCAATAACTATGGCTTTGGCAATCGCTCACCAGGCTGAGGTCAGTCTGGTCTCTGTCATTATTCCGACCAAGGGGCTGCCGAGAACAAAGTCAGAGGAAGCTTTTTTAATTATTTTTGGTCATGGGGCTTGAACTCTAGGCCTGAGCGCTGTCCCTCAGCTCTTCAGCTCAAGGTGAGCTCTCTATGGCTTGAGGCACAGCACCACTTCTGGTTTTCTAGTGGTTTACTGGAGATAAGAGTCTTTCCTGCCTGGGCTGGCTTTGAACCGTGATCCTCAGATCTCAGCCTCCTGAGTAGCTAGGGTTACAGGTGTGAACAATCAGCGCTGGGCTAGAAGAAGCTCTTTTTTTTTTTCTTTTTGAAAAAGCCCTAGTTTTTCTGTGCAAGTGAGCTTTGTCATCTGGGAACTTTGCAATTTAATGTTCTACTGGCTGAATTGGGAGAGAATGAAAGAAAGGGGAACTGTTAGATAGACAGGCATGAAAAGTAGTGGACATAATATGTGGCAGATAACATGTGGCCTGTCACGGAGCTTCTTGTTCCCATAGGCTCCTGCTCAAATGCTTCCTCTTCCTACAATGCATTATGTTTCCTACAATACACACTTCTTCTTCCCATAATGCCCTAGTGCCTGCTCATGCCTGGAAAGAGCCAAGGTGGCACACACACAGGCCATCCAGCAATGAGCACAAAGCCCAGGAGAGGAGATATGTGAGGAGCCCCATACTGTCATAACCACCATTCATTGGGTTCTTCTTTGAGGTCCCTTCTCTGAATGGAGGGCCTTGCTACTTTCCTTTCATAGCTTTCTTTTCACTTTCAAATAAACTTACTCTGTTTAACTTAAACACTTTCTTGCCTCTCAGCTCTTTAATAAGAGAAAAAACAATTCCATATTCCTGGATGGCATCAGGAGCATTTAGCATAGAAATTGAACAAAAATACCCGAAGAAACACAAACCAAAATTTCAAACTTTGAAAAGCTCCTCAAAAGCCAAAGGCTTGATATAAGCAGGGTCATCTCTGAGGAATCAAGACAGTGGTCCGATGGCTCCCCACTGAATTAAACATGCAGACTCCATCAGCCCAGGAGCCATCTCCGTTTTCTAAGCTTGGGCTATGTGATTGTGGGTGGCAAGGGAGGACACAGTTTCCTTCAAAACTCTCCTTGGCACTCAGGGGTGCGCAAGGCTGGCACAGCACACATCCTTGAGGTGACAGTGAGTGGATGCAGGGGCAGGTAGGAACAGAAGCTTCTGGAGGCTGACCTGATTTCCTATGGCAGGGCTGGTGAAGGGTCTGGGCCTGGTGAAGGGTCTGCCAGCTCCTCGTATGTTCTCCCACCACAGGAGGGCATCAGCAGTGCAGCAGTGCACCTACCTGACTTCTAGAACCATCTGAGTTCATAGGTAGAGTATATTGGTACCAAATCTTTGGCTGTAATTTTTTTTTTCTTGGTGCAGGTTCTGGGGCTTGAACTCAGGGCAGGGGCACTTCCCTGAGCTTTTTTGCTTAAGGCAAAAAAATTCTGGCTTTTTGGTGATTAATTGGAGATAAGAGTCTTACAGACTTTCCTGCCCATGCTGGGTTCCAACCATAATTCTCAGATCTCAGCCTTCTGAGTAGCTAGGAGTACAGGCATGAGCCACCAGCACCTGGCCTTTAAACCTTTTTGGATGTCAGTGCACAGTTAGAAATGCGTGTTACATGATACATTGCAAATGTCCGGTGGATAACAGGCAAGCCACACTGACACATATGTGTCAGATCAATATAAGAGAACGCATATCTACCCTTATACCATCTAAGGTACTCTGGTGGTTTCTTTGCTATCCTATTTTTAAATATGTTAGGTACAACCCACCATGAGAATGCATGCTGTAGTTTATAAACTCTGACCTGAACCACTCTGATGCTTAGGGTTAGAGTCTCTTGGCTTCTTTCTACCTTCTACTCATTTCAGACATGGATGGTGGGAGCCAGGTTCAGTGACTCGCATCTATACTCCTAGTTACTCAGGAAGCTGAAGAAAGAGAATCACTTGGACCTAGGAGTTTGAAACCAACCTAGATAATATAAGATCCCTACCTCAAAAAAACAAAGGAAGCCAGGCGCCGGTGGCTTACGCCTGTAATCCTAGCTTCTAAGGATCATGGTTCAAAGCCAGTCCAGGCAAGAAAGTCTGTGAGACTCTTATCTCCAATAAACCACTCAGAAAACCGGAAGTGGCGCAGTGCTTCAAGTAGTAGAGCACTAGCCTTGAGCTGAAGAGCTGAGGGACAGCGCCCAGGCCCAGAGTTCAGGCCCTATGACTGACCAAAAAACAAAAACAAAAAGAAAGGAAACAAAACAATAACAGAACAAAACAAAATATGTGGTTAGATAAAAAAGTATGACTGGTAGCATAGCCAGCTACTCCAAGAATAGAAAAACACGTTCTATTTTTATTACCCACAGGTCCTCACTGTTGCTTACAAAAATGCCTGTAGGATTGAAGTGATGGAGGGTGAATTTGATCAAAGTGCATTGTATGCATGGATGGGCATGCAAAAAGAAATTCTCTTATACAACTAATTGATGCTAATTTTTTAAAAATGTGGACAAGAACAAATGTTAAAAGTCCTGGTAAAGCATTTGGTCCATTTTTCAGCTGTGGACACTGAGGCTTGGGTTGGACACAATCTGCCCATGGCTATGGATAGGGACCTGGGGAAGCAGAGCTAGAAGCGGGGTTTCCAGAGCTGGCAGTGCCTCCTGTCTGTTGGCACTGTTGGGAGATAGAGCAGTAGGATATGTAAATTAAATGTAGGTATTTGATTTCCACAAATAAAAGCCTGCCTTTCTACCTGCCCAGCTCCCTCCCTGGCTCCTGCAGTGGCAGAAGGACTTTTATATTTTTATCTCCACTCTTCAATATGTAAAGCAGAGTGCAGCTTTTGGGGTCCTAGGCAGCTTTCGCTAACAAAATCAAATCCACAGGCTTTCTCCAGCAGCCAGAACTGGGGCTTGTAATCTGTGTCTGCTTAAGGGCGCAACTTTCTGGTGAGAGGAGCAGCCTGCAGGCTGTTTTAATTGTGGACAAATCGTGTACCCTGAATACTCCAGGCAGGAACTAGAAAACCCTAGATTTGGGTGTGCAAAACATGGGATTAGTGGCAAAGCAATAAAATTCCTTTTCCCCTTCCTTCTTAGGCCAATGAATGGCAGCCTGAGCCCTCCTCCAGGGACTTCTGAGATAAGCAGAGCCCTCAAGATTCACAGACACACTTTAAAAACAACCACGACTGTTTAGTTCTAAGATACAGCTAAGGGTCCCCAGTCACAAATAATTAACTAAAGTTATATAAGAACAGTGCACAGTCACTGCCTCTGAGCCTTCACCACAGAGAAGATAACTCTACAGATTCCTGGTGACAGGGTGGGTAGATATGAGGGCTGTTTTGGCTGTTTGGAGTCCTGATACAATCAGTCAGGAGCTAGCATTGGTCAGCTCCATCCATGGGAAGAGAGATGTTATCCCACCAAGTACAAGATGAAGAACAGCGGGAAGAAAGTCTAAGAAATATCCTGGTTGTTATCAGTTGTCTCCATTATCACAGAAACAAGGCTCAGGGCATCCCAGGTGTCCCACAATGCCAGGCCTGCAGTACATGCTTAGTACATTCCAACCCCATGAACAACTGCATAGAGATCTTTTACAAATGTTTTCTGCAGTGTTAGTGGCTGTTAGCTGAGAGACAAATGCCAAAGCTCAAAGAAGCCTGGTTAAGAGGGGTTTGTGTGATGTACAGGTGCTGTCCCTTAGCATTTTCCCTCAAGGCTAGCTTTCTACCACTTGAGCCACAGTTCCATTTCTTGCTTGTTACTGGTTTAATTGAATATGAGAGCCTCATAGACTTTTTTTGGGGGGGTGCCTGGGCTGACCTGTGATCCTCAGATCTCAGCCTCTTGAGTATCTAGGATTATAGACCTTGCTTATCTGTGATGTACCAAGATTTCCCCTAATTTATTTGATGGCAGACTCCCCCACCCCCACCCCAGTTCTGGGGGGTAGAGCAAATACTCTACCACTGAGCTACTTCTCAGACCCCAGAACTCTTTTGATCTTTCCTAGGAACGAAATTCTCTGGGAAATATGCATCTCTTGCAAAGGGCTCCCCTCCCAGCTACTCTGCAGGATGCAGAGCCTATGGCACTGAGGATGCAGTGGGGGGGGGGCTCACACGTTTCTGACTCCCACTTAAATCCACAAGATGTACAGGCCTGCTCAGCAGCAAGACGTGTTCAAAGACTCAAGGACTATAATAATTAGGGGTGGCTTTACCTGGGATTCCCTCTTCTGGTCTTATCACTGCCTCTATCTAGCTTCCTAAAATTCAGAGAGCTCAGGAAGTTGAGCTTGAAGCAGGCAGTCCTGTGTCAGAAGCTGAGGAGGGCGAGAAGGCCCTGGCACTTAACTGGGCAACTCTGCTGTGTCTGTGATCCATGCTCAGGTAGTTTTTGGAGAGAAAAGCCCAGTACTGGACAGGAGGGCCACACCTGAGATGTGGCCAGCTCTCCGGGGGGCCTGCTTTACCTGCACGAAGCTGAACTCCCTCCAGTTCAGTGAGTTTGCAATGGATGGCAGCGAGGTGACAGCCAGCAGGGACAGTGTGCCAAGGGCCAGCACTCCCAACGACAGGTAGATCTCCATTCGCCAGACCTCCTCCTCTACCCACAGGTGGCTCTTGTTGGCCAAAACCTAATGCAGATACAAGAAAAGCCATGACCACCATGGCAAATGCCAGTGTCCTGGGAGATGAGGGGGTGAGCCTTAACGGACAGGAGAGAGGCAGCCACAGACTTACACGTACCTCCCAGACATCTGACACATGCTTGCTGTCTTCCAGTCACTGCCCAGCTGTTAACCCATTTTACAGATGAGAGAAATGGGGCACATAGATGAAGTCACTTTCCCCAGGATCTGTGAGGCTCTCATACATCTGCCTGGGGGGACCAGCCAATCAGAAGGGTTTCATCAGTCAAGAGCAAAGGGTCAGAATAATTGAAAGTACAGACCCTCCACTCAGGACTGTATCACAAAGGTTGCTAGTCCCTAAGCTGCAGGAGAGCAGAGAGGCACAGTCCCATCTCTGAAACCCTAAACCATATGGGGCCACACCTTCATGGGCTGCCTCTCCTCCCAGCTTGCCTCACCCTCAACCCCTGTCTTTATGGTCCTTCACCTACCTTCTCTGTCTCTCTTTGTCTATCTGTCTCTCCACACAGATATACACAGATACTGATCTTCCAACGTCCATCTCAAAGCTCCCGAATCTCATTTTCCTACCTGCTCATCCATTTCCATGTGTAGAATATAGTTTGGGCTTGATGGCTACCAGGCAACAGAGACTGATGTCCTTTCTCCAGGACATTGAGGGACACCTACTGTGTGCTGAACCCTGAGCAGCGAAGCACAGTACCTGTTCTCAGTTGCCCTGGGGTACCTACTAACTCCAGGGACCCTCTGCAAGCCTTAAGATCACCCCACCTCCTCCTACCTAGACTGAGTCTGCAGCTGAACCCCTCTTTGTCAGCCTCTGCTCACACCCACTGGAGGCATACAAGCATATTGAAGTCTTTCCATTTCCTAACTCACCAGGAAGCTGGGTTCCTGGAAGTCACGGTGTTCTGAGAAGCCCCCTGAAACACTAGTGCATTAATTCTACCAGAGAACAAGCGAAGATTCTTTCATGAGAAGATGGGCCTGTGTGTGAGCCAGCTGCCTCTCAAAACAGAATGACTCATACAGGTTTTTTGAGACACTACTTCAGCAGAAAATGAAATATAAGCCCGGTTACCAGAAAAAAATTATTTAAAAATGACTCCGGGGGCTGAGCAAAAGTGGCTGAATACCTCATGAGAGAAAATTTAAAGAAACCCAGAAAATGCCACTCACTAGGCCCTCTGCCTGTGGTGTGGGGAAAAGGGTGGATCTTTGTAGTATTTGAGGGCAGGTAGGTTCCTTCCTACTCGTGTCTGGAAGGGTCAGGAGTCTGGTGACCCTGTTTATCCTGACCACTACTATGGAAGATTATGGGAAACTGGTTTCAGGCCTCAGTTTCTCTGCCTGAGACATCTGCAAGAGGTTACACCTAAAACTCTGGGCTTGTTTGTGGGCCTGGCTGACTCACTTGTGGTACTGTCAGTCTATCATGTCTCCTGTTTGTCTGCAACCCCACTTTATTATTCACTCGCTCCATTTTTGCTCAGAGCAGGCAGTTGAAGTTACTAGTCAGGCCCTGCAAATCTGCACACAAGGACCACGGGGGCTTGCAACATTCCTCATTTGTTCCTCAATGGGACTGGAAAGAGAAAGGGGTGAGAGGAAGTAGTGATGGTGGAGAAGTTGTCCAGGGATCTGCATTGTGGCTACTTTGAACATTCTGTGCCACTCTGTGCTACCTCACAGTCCACAAGTGCTAGCCAGTGCTGCCCATGGCCAGTTGCTCTCCAACCTTGGGGAACACCCCCACTCATATAGCTGACCAAAGGGTGGTGGACACAGGATATTTAGTACTTCAGTCATCTGAGACTGCCCAGCGAGGGCTGCGAGCCAGGGATGGATGTGGGACTACCTCTCCCTTCAGGTGTTGGATTTGATACGACAGGACTCAGGGGTAGGAGGACATGGAGATGACAGTGTTACTCCTCTTCAAGTCTCTTTAGTGGGTCTTTCATCTGTCGAGGCAGAGCATAGTGCCTACTATCTCTCAAACCCAAGTGGCCAATTTCACAGACACTCAGTGAACCTGCACTAGGGTAAAGAAGGACAGAACTATGGGCTGGGAAGGTGGCTCAGTGGTAGAGTGCTTGCCTTGCATGCATGAGGCCCTGGGTTTGATTCCCCAGCACCACATAAGCAAAAAAAGGACAGAACTCACGGTGTTGAAAAAGGTTGTGTGTAAGAAAATGAGGGACGTCTATATAAAATACAGCAGATGGCAGGTGTGAACGGAGAAGTAGGGGGACAGTTAGGGTTTTACGGGAGGGCTAGGAATTTGCTGGACTGCCGAGGTGTTCCCAGATGGGTTTTCCAAGCCAGGAGGAATGTGCAGAGGACAATGTGGTATGACATGGCATGAGAGAATAGGGTGAGGAGGTAGGGGAGGGAGTGTGGCTGCACAGTGAGGAGCTGATCATTATCCCAAGGTCAGAGGGGTCACTGGATGCTTCTCAGCAGTGCTGTGATGTGGTTAGAGGAGGTTTGGAATGATCTGAGAGTCACATGCAGATTAGCTTTGGGAAGAGGGGTTTAGAGGGAAAAGTGTGCACAGCCCATTGTCTTTCATCTTGATTTCTGATTTTGATCTGGAAATGCATCTCTGGGGAGCTGCACCAGCAAATTAGAAAAAAAAACTATATAAAATTAGTTATTGTTAATAACACTGCCAACAAACACAGTCTCAAAATCTTCTCTATCCTGGGACGCAGCCTTGCTGCCTGATCTGTATTTAGGGGCTTAAAGGGAATCTTGGGGACATTTCCTATACCCAAGCTAAGACCCTCCCTTTACCCATGGCTTTACCAAGGATCTGCCTCAGAGAGGCACTGTGGGAAGGCAGCCAAGGGTGGGCAGGGGCAGACACCCAGCAGGCAGGAGCCATGGAGAAAGCCCTGCTATCAGGGACTAGAGGCAGGCACCCAGGCTTAGGATCCAAGCCTTGGGCTGATGTGTTCTACCTGCTAAACTCTTCCAGTGTTGTACAGTTCACCACTTCCTGGTGGCTATGTGTCAAGTCCCAGCCTCCCTCTACTACAACCCCAGACATCCAGACGTATCCCATCTACCTGGTTCCACCCTTGAGAACTCTGCAGAACAGTTAAGCCCTTCTAGTCACTGGCCTTCTGGATCTCTGATAGTGAGCCTCTTGTAAAAGATGGTTGCCTGGCAACTTCCATCCCTTAGAGGGCTTTGAGATTCAGGGAAAATTGCCTTGTTTGTACCTTCTGGGCCTTGGTATTGGCATCAAGGCAAAATTGGGTTAATGTCATACTGAGACGGCTTTGAGTTGGGCAGGGACCTTAGGGAAAGGAAGTTGGCCAACTGACAGGTATCCAAATTTGGGCAAAGCAGTGGTTTGCCCTGTGCCCTGGGGGACAGTGGAGGTCACACTCAGATCTGCCTTGTCCAGTTGGCAATGATGACATGCCCCCCCCCCCTTACCAAGAGCCACAAAGAGATTCTTGCTGGCTAGGCTGGCTCTTTTTAAAGATGGATAAAAAATATTAAAAATGTTAGTGCTGCATACTAGTGGCTCACACCTATCATCTTAGCTACTCAGGAGGCTGAGATCTGAAGATCATGGTTTGAAGCCAGCCTGGACAGAAAAAGCCCCATGAGACTCTTGTTTTCAATTAACCACTCAAAACTGGAAGTGGGGCTATGGCTTAAAGTGGTAGGTCATTATTTGTGAGCAAAAGAGCTTAGGAGTACCCAGGCTCTCAGTTCAAGCCCCACAACCAGAATAAAACCTGTCAGAGCAGGTGCTCATTGAATGAGTAAGTGAATGAATGGATGGATAGATGGATGGATGGATGAAGAGTCTGAGATTGTCTACCCAGCTGCTAACTTGGCTCTGTTTTCCTATAGAAAGCAGGATGGATATGAGCATGGATCTGGAATGGAATGGCTGGTTCTGAGTCCTACCTCTACTGTTGATTGGCTTTGTGACTTCAGTTAAGTTTCTTAACCTTTCTCTGCTTCAATTTTCTCATCTATATATTAAGGGTAGTACAGCTCTTGCCTTATAGGTACAAGATAGAGAATAAATGAACTTATAGAGGGAATGTAAAACTCTTAGAATGGTAGTCAGAACAGCAAGCTTTCTTTCTTTCTTGCTTGCTTGCTTGCTTACTTGCTTGCTTTTTTTTGGTCAGTCATGGGGCTTGAACTCTGGGCCTTGGCGCTGTCCCTAAGACCTTCAGCTCAAGGTGAGTGCTCTACCACTTGAGCCACAGTGCCACTTCCAGTTTTCTGGTGGTTTATTGGAGATAAGTCTCACAGACTTTCCTGCCCAGGCTGGCTTTGAACCGCGATCCTCAGATCTCAGCTTCCTGAGTAGCTAGGATTACAGACATGAGCCACCTGGCTCAGTAAGCTTTCTTTCTTTCTTTTTTTTTTGGGGGTCCAGTCGTGGGGCCTGAACTCTGGGCCTGGGCGCTGTCCCTCAGCTCTTCAGCTCAAGGCTAGCGCTCTACCACTTGAGCCACAGCACCACTTCCGGCTTTTTTCTTTTTGCTTATGTGGTGCTGAGGAATCGAACCCAGGGCCTCATGCATGCAAGGCAAGTGCTCTACCACTGAGCCACCTTCCCAGCCCCTCAGTAAGCTTTCTTATGAGCTTTGTGACTATTATTTTTTTCCCTTTACTTTCTGCAAGCATCTTGCTTCTCTGCCTGAAGCCGGAGGTTCTTGCTTTCTCAGAAAGTCTGGGCCACTAGGGATGGTATCAGGTGTCCGTGGGTGGGACATAAGGGCTTTTGAGAAGCTGCCAGTGCGGAAGCAGGAGCATCAAGAGTGAGTGGAGGCTGAGGTGTGTGGTTCCTAGGCAGTAGCTGACCTTGCTTCCTCCTCTGAGGAGGGAGGAGTGGCTCCATGCTGGACTTCTTGGTGGTGGGCCTGGCCTCATCAGGGTCCCTACATCATGAACAGGATAAGTAGCTGCAGGGCCTCATCTGGGACAAAGGGGGATGACACATATCTTACCCAACCCTGCTGGGCAAGTAGTGCTGTGGTGTAGACAGGATCCACAGTCAATCAACCTAGGGCTAAAGGTGTAACTTGGTAGGAAGGAGCAAAGTGAGGAAAGAAAGATAGGTACAACATTGCTTTCAGTGCTGCTGAGACTAAGAATGAATCCTCAACTGTGAGCTAAAAACCAGGAGGCTTGGGCTGGGAAGGTGGCTCAGTGGTAGAATGCTTGCCTTGCATGTAGAAGGCCCTGGGTTCGATTCCTCAGCACCACATAGCAGATAAAGCCAGAAGTGGTGCTGTGGCTCAAGTGGTAGAGCGCTAGCCTTAAGCTGAAGAGCTGAGGGACAGCGCCCAGACCCAGAGTTCAGGCCCCACCATGGATAAAATACCCCCCAAAACAAACAAACAAAAAATTCCAGGAGGCTTGTGAGGTCTGTTCTGTATATACCACCTCCTGCTCCTGCCTGGCTTGGCCTAAAAGCCTCCATTCCCTATGAGTCACAGGTAGAAGAGCATCATATCTATTCTAAATGAATAGTAATAATCCCCCCCACCTCCAAACAAAACCACTCACTCCTGTAGCCTTCCCTGTGTTGACTGTTGGCATAGCTACTTTTGGGGTGCTCAGACTCAACCCCCAGAGCCACCCTTGACTAGCTTCATCTCTATCAGTGAACCTCACCTTCATTACTTCAGTAGCTCTACATTCTCTTGCTTCAAACTATGCCTTCAATACTTTATGTCCTCCGCAGTTCCCATCCCACTCCCTGATTCCACTGCACTGAGTGTGGCGTCAGCACAGCAGTGTCTGCCTTTGGCCCTTTGGCTGTTCTGGGCCAGGCAGCAAGAGCAAGCCAGTGATCAGGCAGGCCCTTAGTCCCCCCCATCAGAATCCTTCAGTGACTGCCTGAGTCCCTCAGGGCCTAAAGCCAAAGCCCTCCTCCCTTAGCCTTTAAGGTCTCAACTTCTACTTGCTCCTGATCTTCAGCCCCACAGGCCTCTTAGCTGTCCTTCAAATGTGCCAGGCCTGCTTCTATTTGAGGGCTCTGCTCTTGTGGCCTTGTCAGCCTGTGGCACCTCTAGTTGGCCACCAATGAGGCTCTCACCTGCTTTATATCTCTGCTCACACAGCATCATTCATTAGGCCTCCCTTATTCCTTTAAAACCCCACCCTGGGCTGAGCATGCAGCCCATGACTGTAGCTCACGACTGTAGCCCCAGATACTCAGGAACTAGTGGTTGGGGGCTTTAGCTTGAGGCCAAGGAAAAGGTGGGAGACCATATCTGAAAAATAAGCTAAAAGCAAAAGGACTGGGGTATGGCTCACATGTTAGAGTACTTGCCTAGCAAGGCCTTGATGGTTAATAATCCCAGTATTGCAAAACTAACCAACAGAAAACAAAACTGCATCCTGCCCTCCTGATTTTTGTTGGTTTATTGATTTTTGTACTCACGGCCCTGGGACTGTCCCTTAGCATTTTTTTCTCAAGGCTGATGCTCTCCTACTTGAGACATATCTCCACTTCCAGCTTTTTGGTAGTTCATTGGAGATAAGAGTCTCATAGACTTGCCCACTGGGGCTAGGAGCCCCACTCCTCAGATCTTAGCTAGAATTTCAGGTGTGAGCCGCAGGGGCCTGGCTGCTCCCTGCTCTTTGATCCTGGGTACCTGTGGCCCTCTGTCTGCTTTTCTTTTCTTTTTGTTTTTCTGGTTCAAGTCTGGACCTAGGCAGCTGGGGGATTTTCATCTGCTCTGCTTGCTGCCAGGAAGATGTGGGCACTGTCCAGCTGGAACAGCGCCAGCCTGCCCTTGGCTACTGTCTGTCCTGTGCACCTGGTGGGGGCCACAGCACGAACTGAGTACCTGCTTGACGGCCATATTGATCAGTTCGTAGCGGTGGGAGCGGCGCAGTGGCAGGCAGAAGCTGTAGAGTGCGTGCAGCGCAGCACAGAAGAAGCTGAGCAGCCCGATCTGCTTGCGGTGCTGTAGCCAGTGGTCCAGCCAGTCAGGGAAACGGCGGTACTTGGTGCCCCACTGCAGCTGCAGGGTGGCTGCCAGCACGCCAGGCAGGTACACCAGTGACAGCAGCACATAGGCCACACAGGGCAGTGTGGTGTTGACCACGGACACGGGCAACTTGTAGAACTTGTTCTTGCCTTCCTGCACATAGGGCTGCAGCACATCCCGGATGAAGTTGTAGGCGTAGAAACAGACAAAGAGCCCCAGTGCCAGGAGGGTGGGCACCTTCCAGCCTGGGAGGAGGCGCAGGGGCATGGCCTCCACCTCCCGGGCTGAGGTCAGGGAGCCCATGTCCACTGGCATAAAGCCCATGGCACGCACCATCTCTGATACTACATGCTTGGCTTCTTGTTGGTCACTGCAGATGGGTACCTATGGGGAGAAGGAGTGGACAATCAGATGGATACACGGGCCACAGGGGCAGGCAGGGCCTCAGCAACCACCAAGCTAAAGAGCCACAGAGAAGCTAAAGAAACTGAGGTACATAAGGGGACTTGTCCAAGGAGCTAGCAGTTAAAAGTACACGGGGGGGCAATAAAGTGGCTACAAGTCCCAGGCAAGGGGTCTGTCCAGTTTTCTCTGGGCTTCCAAGACAAGCCCCACCACTCAAGGAGAGATGCTAGTCACAGTGAATGTCTTGCATAGCGCACTCACTTAACAGACACAAGAGAGTGCCTGGCCATGTAGCCTCCTTGGGTCCTAGAACAGCTACCTCCCAAGATGGGGCTTACCCTAGGAGAGGGTGCATCTCTCTGCACAGAAGTGTCCTTATTAGTGATGGCCCTCAGTTCCATGAGGACTTCGGCACACTAGCTTTCTTCAAGCCAACCCATGTCTGCTCCTCCAGAGCAAACTCTGAGGGCATGATGATATCTGGAGGTCATGAAGATCTCACCAATTTTGCTGGCACAGCTGGGATCCAGTCCAGCTCCTCAACGTTCACTACGAACCTAGTCTGTGCCAGGTTTTACATACACGATTCCTCAGCTGCCTTAAGCCCTCAGGTGGGGACTCCTGTCCCCATTTCCCAGATAAAGAAACTAGGGTCTGGGAGTCTTACCTTACTGCCCTTGCACTGTTGTGCCCACAGCCTTGAATACCTTCCTTGTTCCTTGATCTAAGAACATAAAGTAGCCAAGCAGCGGTGGCTCACGCATGTAATCTTAGCTACTCAGGAGGCTGAGATCTGAGGATCACAGTCCAAAGCCAGCCTGGGCAGGAAAGTCCATGAGATTCTTTTTTTTTTTGTCGGTCATGGGGCTTGAACTCTGGGCCTGGGCGCTGTCCCTCAGCTCTTCAGTTCAAGGCGAGCGCTCTACCTCTTGAGCTACAGAGCCACTTCTGGTTTTCTAGTGGTTTTTATTGGAGATAGGAGTCTCATGGTCTTTCCTGCCAGGGCTGGCTTTGAACCGCGATCCTCAGATCTCAACCTCCTGAGTAGCTAGGATTACAGGTGTGAACCACTGGTGCCCGGCCCCATGAGATTCTTATCTCCAATTAACCACCAGAAAACTGGAAGTGGTGCTGTGGCTCAAATGGTAGAGTGCTCACGTTGAGCTGAAGAGCTCAGGGATAGCGCCCAGGCCCAGAGTTCAAGCCCCCTGACCGACAAAAACAAACAAACAAACAGAACATAAGGTAAACCCAAGCCCAAACTCATCTTAAGGCCTTCTCCAGCCAGCCAGCTTGCGCCACTCCCTGCAGGCCTGCACCTTATACCTACACCTCTGCACTCTTCCTCACAGTTGGTACTTGGCTGGACTGGTTGGTAGACATTCTTCCATACGTGTGGAATTATGTATTTTTGCCCCAGGGAAGAGGCAGGTGGATTTTTAGCATTAAAAACCACCTTGTCCTAGTTAGACCTCTTTCTTTTTTTCTTTTTTTGCCAGTCCTGGGGCTTGAACTCAGGGCCTGGGTGCTGTCCCAAGCTTCTTTTGCTTAAGGCTAGACCTGAGCCAGCCTTTTCTGTTTATGTGATACTGAGGAATCAAACACAGGACTTCATGCATGCTAGGTAAGCACTCTACCACTAAGCTTCCTTCCCAGCCCATCTCACATGTTTCTTGATACATATGCAGGTCTGGCTGTTCTATAGAGCCATTTTCCAGCCTCTGTTGACCATTCTGAGAAAATTACTAGGTTCTTAGAAGCCCTTGTCATAAATGTGATGAGGTCTGGGACATGCCTGTCTCCCTCCGGACCTGGCACAGAAGTGTATTACTGTCCTCTTTCTGAGTCTGATTTTATAAGCCACGTCTCCTTCTTGACTTGAAACAGCAAAAAGGCCAGACACTGGTGGCTCACGATTGTAAACCTAGCTACTCAGGAGGCTGAGATTTGAGGATCACCATTCTACATCAGCTTAGGCAGGAAGTCTATGAGGCAGTCTTATCTCTAGTTAAGTATCCAAAAAAGCTGTAAGTGGAGTTGTGGCTCAAGTGGGATAACACTAGTGTGGAACAAAAATGTTCAGGGACAGTACCAAGTTCAAGCCCTAGGACCAATACAAAAAACCAAACTACAGTATAGAGCTATTACCTTCTAGGAAGCCTGGGTATCAAGGCAGAAAGAACATGGATTTCTAATTCATAGGATTAAGGTTCAAATCCCGGCTTACCAACTGAGGGCCTGTAAGATCACTAACATTCCTAGGCGTCTCCTGCCATGCAAAATAGATTTTTTTTCCAGCTATGAGATTAGCTCAGACTATATAGAAAAAGTTGGCATGCTGCTAGCTTATGAGAAAAATGAGCCACATATTTATTATAAAGAGAACTGTTATGAACTTCTTATGAACCTACCTGCCTGTTTCCATCCCTCGGGCCAGCCTGTAGGGTCCAAGCAGAGATGACATTGAAGGCTTTGACCACTGTGCAGGTGGGGAAGAGCGAGGCCAGGAACTCAGCATTAGACTCGCGGTGCCGAAGGTGCTCCTGCTCTGTGGGATTGCTCACATCCACCAGGATCTTGCCGGCTAGCAGGTCACTGAGACTGCACAGCGTGGAGTAGTGCTCCCGGAACACTGCCACGAAGATGACTTCTGGGGAGCTCACTGCCTCCTCCTGGAAAGTTACCTGCACAGAGGCAGGGAAGAGCCCAGCCGTGCGTTTGGGGTTGCGGCTTCCCACCACTACACTGAAGCCGGAGCCCACCAGACGTGTGGCCAGGGAGCGGGCAAAATCCCCACTGCCCAGGATGCCCACTTTGGGGGCCCCACTGGGGGCCTCCGCAAGGCTTCCATCACTGTCTATCAGGCAGCGACTAATCAGGGGCTTATCCATCTCCCCTGACATTTTGGTGGCTGCAAGAGAAGACAGAAGACTGGTTATTGGAGGACTCCCAGATTCTCTGCTTGCTACCTCCTCCTCTTGTTCAATGTGCATGGCCAGACCTCAGCCCTGCAGGTGTTCTCTGAGTGCTCCCCATCCCATGGAGGACGGAGACTCAACAAGGGGTGGGGGAAGGACTGTTGCCATCACAAGTCCTGCCTTGGGACCAGTAGGCTTGAGTGCTGGGAAAGGGGGTGGGATTTCTGTCATGATTCTTTTCAGAAGAGTTATGCAATGTGGAATGACCATGCAACCCAGCTTGTAGGGTATTGTCTGTGATTACTGGCAGGCAGAGCCAACATGCATCTGTGTTGCTTCTTGCTCTGCACAGTGGAGCAGGTGGTCCCCCTTGTGTTCTTCCTTAAGTAGGTGATGGGAAGCCAGAGGGCAGGGCCTCTGGCTGGGCCTAGATCCTGTATGTATGTATGTATGTATGTATGTACGTATGCCCAAAGTGGGCGTGAACTCTGGACCTACATGCTGTCCTTGAGCTCTTTTGCTCAAGGCTAGCACTCTACCACTTCTGCCACATGTCCACTTCTGGCTTTTTTGCTCATTAGAGATAAGAATCTCATGAACTTTCCTGCATGAGCTGGCTTCAAACCCCAGTCCCCAGATCTCAGCCTCCTGAGTGGCTAGGATTATAGGCATGAGCCACTGGTGCCCTGCTTGACCTGTTTCTTCATCTTGGGGTCTGTTGCTGGTGTGGAGTTCAACATCTACCAAATGGATGAATGCGCATTGTAACTGACAGTTCTGGGGGATGGTGATGGGACTTCAAGGCGTTTTGGGTGCCTTGGGATCTCCTTCAGCAAACCCATGATATCAGGGGACATGAAGGACACCATGGATTTGGGCCAGGGGTCTGCAGTAAACCCAGATGGTTAAATTCTATTTTAATTGTCACCATCTGATGCTGGTGATTTTATTCAGGCACAATGGTGAGCACAAATCATGGTAGTGTTGGTGAGTCCTGTGAACTTGTGACCGCACTGACCAAAGTCAGGTAAGGGATTCCATCCTAAAAGCATTCACCCAATAGTATTTAAACTTCTCTAACTGAAAGCTATGGTAGATACCAGACCTGTCACTAGATCATGCTATTCAGCATAGTACTAAGAAGCATACACAGTGTTAAAACACTTTTAAGGAAAATAAACAGTATCTGTGTTGCATGTTGGTTCCTTTGTGAGCCTAGAGTGTTTTATGTGTGGAAGAGCATCATCACTGTGAGCACAAAGCACACAGGCTTGGCACAGGATGGTCAAAAGGCTGTCTCTGAAACTAGCTGGGTAGCAGGAGTGACTTGTCACTACTGTGTGATCCTTCCCCCCACATTTCCATGTCAGCACTGGACAGGTGTGTGGCGGTTGGGGAAGATGGGCTATAACACAGGGTAGGGCCGGGGACTGAGAAATGAAGCCTCAGCTCTAGCATATATCAGTTGTGTGTCCTTGAACAGGTCCCTACGCTTCTCTAGGCTCCAGCTTCCACCTTTGCCAGTAGACATCCCCATGACAAAGAATATGATCTTAGTGCTGGGAAGGTGGCTCAGTGGTAGAGCGCTTGCCTTACATGCCTGAGGCCCTGAGTTCAATTCCTCAGCATCACATAAGCAAAACAAAAAAAGCCGGAAGTGGTGCTGTGGCTCAAGTGGTAGAGCGCTAGCCTTGAGCTGAAGAGCTGAGGGACAGCACCTAGGCCCAGAGATCAGGCCCCACAACTGGACCCCCCCCCCAAAAAAAGAATATGATCTTAAATGGTTGAAAAACTGTGACATGGAGTTTTTTTTTTTTTTTTTTTTTACAAGGGAGCAACGAATCCTGTTTATAGGATACAGACCAAGTATTGCTGTAAAGGCCTTTCTTGAGTCCTGGAGTAATAGCCCTCTTGGGAGTCCATGAACTGGGTACCATGTTAGCTTGCTTTCTCACTCTTTCTCTCTCTCTCCCTTCCTTCCTTTTTTTAAAAGAGTGGGTTGCAGCTGGGTGCTGGTGGTTCGTGCCTGTAATTCTAGCTACTCAGGTGGCTAAGATCTGAGGATCATGGTTCAAAGCCAGCTCAGGCAGGAAAGTCTATGAGACTCTTATCTCCAACAAACCACTCAGAAAACTGGAAGTGGTGCTGTGGCTCAAGTGGTAAGGCGCTAGCCTTGAGCTGAAGAGCTGAGGGACAGTGCCCAGGCCCAGAGTTCAAGCCCCACGACCGACAAAAAAAATGGGTTACAGACTGCCCTTGAACTTCTGGGCTCAAGTGATTTACCTGATCTACCCCCATGTAGCTGGGACTACAGATCATACTACCCTGCCTGGCTGAGTACCACTCTTGAGTGTCAGGGTGGTTGAGGACCGTGCTCCAGGTGGGACAGAGGCAAGTAGAGGAAGGAGACTCCAGCCTATGTTCTCCCCAGAGAGCAGGGAGCTATACACTGATGCCTTGAAGAGATGCAGAACAGGTACCACACAG
Organism: Dipodomys ordii; assembly: GCF_000151885.1. NCBI lineage: Eukaryota > Metazoa > Chordata > Mammalia > Rodentia > Heteromyidae > Dipodomys > Dipodomys ordii. The sequence continues at coordinate 4,728,557 of NW_012267268.1, read as the reverse complement.
CTGAGATATGAAGTCAGTATGGAAGGGACTGCTCTAACCATCCGTTCCTGTCTTTCCTCTCCCATCTTTCAAGTTGTGATTTAAAATGTCACAGTGTCTCTCTCACAGGGCAGCAGAGATGGTCTGCTGTCAATCACTGTGATAATTCTGCAGGCCCACGTTTCCCAAGTCCCCAGATGGAAGTCACACCTGCGCAGACCTTCAGGCCCAGCCATGCCTCCAACCCTGCTCTTCCTGGACTTGACCTCCCTGAAAGACAGGAGCAAGTGTTTCCTGTCTGGTTCATTTGGGGTGAGAAGTGATCAAGTATACTTTGAAAAGAGGCTTCTTGACTCACCCCACAATTCCCACATAGGGAGGGCTGGGCTAGGGGCATTCCTTAGGGATCCAGGCTGCCTTGATTCTGACTTGTGTTGAGTGACCTGTGACCTGTCTGTGCCTCAGTTTCCTCAGTTATAAAATGGATAAATAGTTTCAGTAAGCAGACTTTGAAACCATGCTAGGCATATCATAAACCCTGGGTAGGCAGGGTGCTGCTACTAGGTGGGAGGGAACCATGCTCTGCACCAGCAGCAGGTCAGGGTGGAGAAGGAGTGGGGGGCCCTCCCTGTGTTCCTCTGTCCTAGCAGCAGGGATGAGAGCTGGGCTAGAGGGACACTTGATGCCCAGACACTTGATACTGGAAAGGCAGGGAGACACACATCACCCTGCTTTGATGGGGAGGAAGTGAACCACTAGGAGCTTCCTGACAGGCCTGATCACATTTGCCAGTAGATGGATGGTACTAACTGGGTTCTCTCAGGGACCAACGTCTGGTATCTGTCTTGGTCCCTAAGTAACTGTTGAATGCTCTAGGAGTATCAGTATGGGTAGGTAGATTCTGCATTAGTGACTAATTCTTTAAAAATTTTGTGAGGTGGTGGGAGGGGCTGGATAATATCTGTCCACAGAGGACAGACACGGGACAGGTGGGCAGGGCTTGGGGCTCATTTCCAGGTGGGGCTGAAGCCAGCTCCCAAAGCAAAGCCAGATCATGGTACAGGATAGATGCAACACTGGATGATCTTGAAGAAACATGTGCTCAAAACAGCATGGAGCCAAACCAGGGTGAGAAAAGGTGGTCAGACTCGGACTTGGAGTGTTGAACCCATACTTAGCATCCTGGGAAGGATTGTGGCACTTGGGGTCCTGCTTGCAATAGAAGAAAGCCTCAGGGAGGGGGTGATTCCATTTCTGTTCTTGACTAGTATCACCCAGCCTCTCAGGGTAGTTTCCCTTCCCCTCCCCTTCCCTTCTATGAGTATGTGTAACTGCTCTAAGTAAGTTCTCCCTGGGCAGTGGCCATACATCCTAAGGCCTGCTGCTGGTCTGAAGACCAGTAAGGTTGGGGGCAGGGAAACTGATACAAGTCGTGGAGGTCTGAGAGTCCCTGCAAAGCCCTGGATGTCTGAGCATGTGACCTGAAGGTGAGGATGTTACAAGGCCTGTCTGGGCCCCTGGCCAGGCCTGGCTCCCACTGGGGTTCTATTTATAGATTGGGAGCATGGTGGGGGAGATCACCTTGCAGCCGGTGGGCCAGATTCATAGCCTGCACACAGACCAGCTGCTTGCCTGAGGCTTGGGTGTCCCTGCTTTCACTTCCTGCCTTCACGGGCTGTGATTATGGCCAGGAGCCACACCTGGCCCATGGACAGCATGCCAGCTCCAGCCTGTTCTCAGGCAGGCCCTAAGGATGACAACCAACAGCTGCCAGCCTTTTCTTCATGGGCAACAGCAGCACGTTGGGCATGGGGCAGCCAGAACAGGTTACCGTTTATCCTTGGAGTGAAAAGGTTCTTCCCAAACATACTGCACACTTTAAGCCCCAAACTGCTCAGGCTTCCCTCAGTTGTTACTTTTTCCTATTTCTGGGGATCAAACTTAGTAATCTGCCCCTGCCAGAAAGTGAAAGCAGGGACACCCAAGCCTCAGGCAAGCAGCTGCTCTATGTGCAGGTGGGCCTCATACAGTGATCCTCTCTACCTCTACCTCCTGAGCACCTGGAATAACAGGCATGAGCCACTAGTGCCCTGCTCCAATAAGGTTTTTATGGGAGATTTTTGTATGTCATAAGTATTTTCTCCCTTTGTTAGACTACTGCTTTCTTCCACAAGACCTATCCCCAGGGCCTGCTAATTTGCTAATTTGTTCAAGTGCACACCATCTGGAGAGTTACAAGACAACCCACAGAATGGAAACAAATGGCAAGTGACATATTTGATGAGGGACTTGTTTCTAAATACATAAAGAAGTCATAATTCTTAAAACTTACCACACATTGCTGTAGAAATGTTAAATGGTGTCACTACTGTAGTAAAGGGTCTCAGAAAAACACAGATTTTTGTTTGTGTCTTCTGCAAGGGTTGGTGATATTGGAGCTTGAATTCAGATCCCTGGATCTGCTTCACCACTGAGCCACACCTCTAGCCCTTTGCTTTGTTAGTTGTTTTTCACTTTTTTTTGGTGTGTGTGTGTGTGGGGGGGTCAGTCATGGGGCCTGAACTCTGGGCCTGGGTGCTGTCCTTGAGCTCCTCAGCTCAAGGCAAGCACTCTACCACTTGAGCCACAGCACCACTTCTGGCTTTTTCTATTTTTTGTGGTGCTGAGGAATGGAATCCAGGGCCTCGTGCATGCAAGGCAAGCACTGTACCACTGAGCCACCTTCCTAGCCCTTCTACATTAGTTATTTTTGAGATAGGGTCTTGCCTTTTGCCTGGTCCCATAATTGGTTCATAATCTGCCTATTTTTATTTATTTATTTATTTATTTTGGTCGGCGTGGGGCTTGAACTCTGGGCCTGGGCGCTGTCCCTCAGCTCTTCAGCTCAAGGCGAGCGCTCTACCACTTGAGCTACAACGCCACTTCCGGTTTTCTGGTGATTTATTGGAGATAGGAGTCTCACGGTCTCTCCTGCCCGGGCTGGCTTTGAACCGCGATCCTCAGATCTCAGCCTCCTGAGTAGCTAGGATTACAGGCGTGAGCCACCAGCGCCCGGCCATAATCTGCCTATTTTATGTTTACTGACATACCTGAGATGGCAGGTGTGTGCCACCATGTCCAGACATTGGTTTAGAAGGGGTCTTGCAAATCTTTTGCCTGCGCTGGCTTGAAGCTGTGATCCTCCTCCATCTCTACCTCCCAGGTAGCTAGTATTTCAGTTATGTACCACTATACCTGGATAAGCATAGAGTTTTTCTTGTTCCCAGTAATTCTGCTCCTAGGTGTATACCAATATCCAAGAGACATGACAGCATATATTCACATGTACAGCAGCTGGACACCATTGGCTCCTCCCTGTGATTCTAGCTACTCAGGAGGCTGGAATCTGAGGCTTCAGTTCAAAGCCAACCTGGGCAGGAAAGTGAGACTCTTCCCTTCAAATAACCACCAAAAAGCTGGAAGTGGGAGCATGGAACAAGTGAGTAGAGTGCTAGTCTTAAGCACAAAAGCTCAGAGACAGAGTCTGAGCACTGTGTTCCAGCCCAGAACTGGTACAAAAAAATATGTACATCAGCATTTGTAGCACCCAGAAAATAGAAATAACTCAAAGACCTATCAGTGGATGAATGGCTAAACAGATGTGGTCTGTCCATAAGATGTAATAACATTCAGCCATATAAAAGGAACTAAGTATAAATGCCTGCACTAACATGGATGAATCTTGAAAGTATTATGCTTGCTCAGTAAGCTAGTTGCAGAGAACTACACTTATTATATAATTGTGTTTAAGTGAAATGCCTACAAGAATCAAATCCATAAAGACAGAGTAGATTAGCTTGCCAGGGAATGGGGTTTGAGGGAAATGGAGAGCAACTGTTCAATGGTATAGGGTTTTTTTTTAACAAGATGATGGAAATATTACAAAATTGACAGTGGCAGCTGTATAGTTGAACATACTAAATAATAAAAAATTGACTTGTATACTTTAAATAGGTAAATTATATGGTATGTGAACTATAGTTCAATAAAGTTGTTACAAAAGAAGCTGACAATTAACTGGGTACTGGCGGCTCAAGTATGTAATCCTAGTTAAACAAGAGGCTGAGATTTGAAGGTCTCAGCTCAAAGCCAGCCTGGGAAGACAAATCAGAGAGACTCTTTTATCCAGTTAATCCGCAAAAAGCCAAGTGGAGGTGTGGCTCAAATGGTAGAGCGTCAGCATTGAGCAGACAAAGGCCAGTGAGAGGATGAAGCCCTGAGTTCAAGCCACAGTTCTTGTGCATGCGCACACATGCACTCGCACGCGCGCGCGCGCGCACACACACACACACACACACGAAGTTGATAATAACCATGTTTTTTACATGCTTGCCCAGCATGTGCCCTGGTTTCCGTCCCCTTTATCAGATGCAGACTCTTACAGAGCTCTGAGGGACTTGCCGTGAGCATCATGCCTGTTTTGTGACTTTGATGCTGCTGGCTCTGCACCCTTCTTGGCTATTTCCTAGTTGCTTTTTTTCTCTCTTTCTTTCCTTTTTTGGGGGGGGGTCAGTGGTGGGGTTGGAACTCAGAATCTGTCCCTGAGCTCTTTTGCTCAAGGCTAGTGCTCTACCACTTTGAGTCACAGCTCTACTTCCAGTTTTCTGGTGGTTCACTGGAGATAAGAGTGACATGGACTTTCCTGCCTGGACTGGCATGGGACTGTGATCCTCAGATCTCAGCCTCTTGAATAGCTAGGATTACAGGCATGAGCCATCAGCACCCAGCCCCTAGTTGAAGTTTCTAAGCTCCAGAGAGTAATTAATATTGTTATAGTTGTTGGTGGAGAAATAGTACCTTAGGTTGAACCACCTCGAGGGCTGGATGGGACTTGTAGCCCTTGCTCTTCCAGCTGCTTTTGTGCATGCCATTCACATAAACAGACCACCATTCCTGGGCCCTGTGGGGTGGGCTGGTATGTTGAGATCCGAGGTCCATCCAACCAGCTCCCTGGGTGGTCAGGAATGGAACACACATGTTTTGGTGGGAAGGTTGGGAGGCATTAGCTGCCTGGAGCAGGGAGGGTATTAACTACCATGTGTAGCTGGAAATCAACCACAACTACAAATCTGCTAAGTGTGGTATTGGGTCTGACTAGTTTCCTGTTATGGTTTGAACATGCTTGGTCCCATAGGTTGAAATTAAATCCTCATTCTGAGACACTGAAAGATGATACCAGGTGAAATCCTTAAGAAGTAATTAGAAGTAGTATGGTGTCTTGGGTCAGTAATCCTGGCCTTCAGGATGCTGAAGCAGGAGTTTGAGGCCAGTGTAGGTAATGTGGTGAGAATCTGTCTCAAAATAAGACAAACAAATGATAAGAAGAAATGATAAAAAGAAATCCAGGTATTGGTGTCTCACACTTATAATCCTCAGGAAGCTAAAATCTGAGGATCACAGTTGAAAGCCAGGCTAGGCAGGAAATTCCCTTAGACTCTTATTTCCAATTAACCAGCAAAATCAAACAAAAAAATGGAGCTGTGGCTCAAGTAGAAAGAGCACCAGCCTTGAGAAAAAAAAAAAAAAGCTAAGGAACAGCACCCAGGCCCTGAGGCCCTGAGGTCAAGCCCCAGTACCAGCACAAAAATTAAATTTAATTAATTAAAAATTAAAAAAAGTAGGGGCTGGGAATGTGGCTTAGTGGTAGAATACTTGCCTAGCATGCATGAAGCCCTGGGTTTGATTCCTCAGTACCACATAAACAGAAAAAGCTCAAAGTGGTGCTGTGGCTCAAGTGGTAGAGTCATAGCCTTGGGCAAAAAGAAGCTCAGGGACAGTGCCCAGGCCCTGAGTTCAAACCCCAGAACTGGCCAAAAATAATTAATTAAAAAAAAGTAAATAGGAATCTGCATTAATGGGTTAGAGTAGATTCCTACAAAAGCCAGTTGGGTTAGATCTCTTTGCAATGCCTTGTGCCACTTTGGGACCTTACCACCAAAGAGGACATCACCAGGTATGGCCCCCAGATGATAAAGCAGAACTTAGAGCCATAATAAACATCTTTTTTTAAAAAAAATAAAGTACACAGCCTTGGGTATTCTGTTATAGGAACAAAAACAAACTAAGATTCTTCTTCTTCCTCTCAAACTCATCCATTCCCAAATTAGGTAGAGGATCAAAGTAGGCCTGAGACTCTCCAAGGCTTGCCCTGAAAACTACATTAAGTCCTTGGCAGCTTACCCAGCCAGGCTACACTATTGCTCTCAATGCTACTATCAGGAAACATCTAAATAGTCTAGATTTATTAAGGACTGATTACTTTAGGGAACTTCAAGGTTACTGGACAAGGGTACAGCTTGGAGGCAGCCTGAGTCATATCTCAACCTGACTGCTTACCAGTTAGGGGCTGCTGAAGCCACTTACCTTTCTGAGCCCGGTTCCTACATACAAGAGATGCAGTAACTTTAATGTATCGTAGTATGGGTTAAAGGCCACACTTTGGGCTTGTTAAATTCACTCTATTTTCTTTCTTTTTTTTTTTTGTCAGTTGTGGGGCCTGAACTCTGGGCCTGGGTGCTGTCCAGAGCCCTTCAGCTCAAGGCTAGTGCTCTACCACTTAGACACAGTGCCACTTCTGGCTTTTTCTGCTTATGTGGTGTTGAGGAATTGAACCCACGGCCTCAGGCATGCAAGGCAAGCATTTTACCATTGAGCCATCTTCCCAGTCCTTCACTCCATTTTCATTATATTCCTCTGTCTAGGATTTTTTAAAACCATTTTTGTCTGTATAAAGCAGATATAGATACCATCAAATCAATATACCAAATGGACAAAATTTCAGTTTTCTAAAAATGTGCTCTAAGATAATGCCCTGAGTGTTCACACATTCCTCCTGAGATGGCTGACAGAGAGGAGACACAGCTGTCTGGAACTTGAGGAAGAGGGACAGCAGGGGCAGGGGAGGGGGACACTAGGACTGGCATAAGGAGCAAGGCACCAGGATATTTGGTATGGGCATTGGGCTCCTTTCCAGGACAGTCCTCAAGCCATGGGGTTCCCACGGATCCTCAGCACCTGCATCAACTTCTGCCCCGAAGGACAGCCCATCTTTGTGAAAAGCATCTCCTCTTTCCCCATTTGTCTCCTCTCCTGACTTCCAAGTTCCTTCAGGACAAGAGGCCGGCACTGCTGAGACTCCAGCACTCATCAGTGCCTAGCACAATCAATCTGAGTGTGCTGGCCTCCGCAGAGGCCATGAAGCTCTGCTGGGCTCTTTCCCTGGGATTCTGATGTTGCTTGTCCAGGCACCACACTCTGAAGCTACTAAAGTAGGCGCCCAATAAAGGACTGTGCATGCAATAGTCTTGTCTTTCCAGGATTTCTTTTTCCAGGTCCTTATAGTCAGCCCAGGCCCCAGCCCATCTCCTCCATTAAATTCCCCTTGGCTATACGGACCCCCAGAATGGTCTCATCTTACATTCCTCTTAGTTGTGAGGGTCAAGTGCATTCCCCCGCCCCTCCTGCTACATGTGGGTCACCAGACACGGTGAGAAGTAGTATTGGCATGGGGTCACAAAGATCTAAGAGGGGGCAGGCAAACCCATTAACTCCCAGGGGCCTGAGTGTCCTGGCTGCTCAAGAGTCCAGATAGTGACTGGACATGGTGGCTCATGCCTGTATCTGAGCTACTAAGGAGGCTGAGATCAAGAGGATGCAGATTCAAAGCCAGTCTGGATAGAAAAGTCTTCCCCACTCCATCTCTAAAATAACCAGCAAAAGGCCAGGCTCAAATGGTAGGAATCCAGCTAACAAGTAAGCCAAGTGAGTGTGATGCCCCGAGTTCAAACGCTAGTGCCGGGGGCAGGGGTGGGGCGGGAAAGAGGGGGGAATCCAGATGACCATTTTCCAGCCAGGACTGTCTCACTTCCTCAATTCAACAACCCAGCTGGGAAGACTGACTCTTTTGAGTAGCTCATCACGGGGACGTCAGGTGGTCAGGGCTGCTTTCCAAGTCAGGAGAGGAAGACCCAGTGGTCAGCACCAAGGCCAAGGACTCAAAGCAGCAAGAGGTGCTGTAGTCTCGGGCTTCCTTTGCTGCATCTCCTAGAGAAATCATTCACTTAAGAGTCAGTCTAGGTGGACAGGGCCCTCTGCAGTTGTGCAGCACACAGCCTGTGCAGCTATAAATTATGGTCAGTTTAGCTGGGCGCTGGTGGCTCACACCTGTAATCCTAGCTACTCAGGAGGTTGAGAGCTGAGGATCACAGTTCAAAGCCAGCCCAGGCAGGAAAGACCGTGAGACTCCTATCTCCAATAAACCACTAGAAAACCGGAAGTGGCGCTGTAGCTCAAGTGGTAGAGTGCTTGCCTTGAGCTGAAGAGTTAAGGGACAGCACCCAAGCCCAGAGATGAAGCTCCATGACCGACAAAAAAAAAATTATGGTCAGTTTGACCAAACCTCCTTTAAGAAATTTTCCCATTTATGAGTTCCTGAGCCTCCTCTACGTACCAACAGGAAGTAATGCTCTAGGGCCATGGTGGGGGGGGTGCAGCTCTGAAGACAACCTGCCTTCCAGGTGTTTTTAGGAGAATGTCCAATTACCCTATGCACATCAGTGCTGTGTGGTAGGGAGCAAAATGCTCCAATAAGGGCCAAGTCAGGGAAGAAGGGCTTAACTCTGCCTGGGGAGCCCAGGGAGGTGGCATTTGGGAGCATCTTGCTCCCTGTGTGCTGGTTAGTTCAGCCAGGCAGGATGCCATCAGAGAGCAGTGCTTGACTCTGCAACCTCAGCGTCTGGGGTCAGGTGATTTCTTGCTTTCCAGGGAGATCTGAAGCTGCAAAGCCTGGGGCCAGTTGGTCTTGTGGGCTGTGGCTGCCCTGCCTTTACCCTGGCCGTGGTGCAGGATCTGCAGAGTCAGGAAGGAGCCTCGGCCCCAGGCCAGAGCAGGGAATGTGTGGACAAAAAGATAGGGAGGGCGGCGGAAGCCAAGACACACAGAGGTAACTCCAGGGTTTCAGCTGAGGAGCTCAGCCTGCCTTTGCCAGTCTGAATGTCATGCTTGGGGATGTCATTTTTCTCTGGTTTTCATACTATGAGTGGGCACCCCTCCCTGTCTCATCCCTCCCTCTTTCCCCTCCCCCTTTCCCTCTCCTCCTCCTCCCCCCCACTGCCCTGGGCAGCTGCTTCCTTTTGACTCATAGAGACACTGAACTTGGCCTATATGTTCTCTTCAGTTGCTTTGCATGCAAAGCATCATACAGCCCCTTCCCAATCTTGCCATGGGACAGCTCCAACTTTTGCAAGAGTCCCCAAGAGCTCCCAAGACTAACTCCAGAAGCAGCTCCTGGAATGGGGGTGGGGGCGGGGAAGGAGATGTGGATGTGGAGAGGGGGAACCTCATGTTCTAGGACCCACTCAGTACTTTGATGCTTCATGTGACTATTAACCTACTAGGTAGAGGCCACTTCTTAATTTTGTGCCTCTGGGAACCAGCACCCAGTAGGTGCTCAATTGATGTGTATGGCTTGAGTGAAATAACTTCTGGATTCTGTGCATAAGGGCAGGGTGTGCCCGTGGGTCTTGGCAATTGTTCCAGAACCTAGCCAGGGCTTTCTGTACCTTGAGATGATGAAGTAACACATGGATCTCTAACCCCACTGCAGTGTAGTGATAGGTTAGATTTAGCCTAGTATTTCATTATTTGAGAAACTTATTAATACATAGGCTTTTGCATGCACCGCTGTGTTTAAATACTGCAAATAACTATAAATGCATAAAAGGCTCCTGGCAGCTTTGATCAAAGTAGAAAATCTGAGGGGCAACCAGGGTATAGCCCAGAATGGGGTATAGTCCAAGAAGGCTTTGGGGATGGTGGGTTAATGGCTTCTACACTAAAGCAGAACAACCATATAAAGCAACCAGTCTCCATCAGATAGGAGTGCCAGGCGACGCAGGTGAGACCCTACCAATGGCAGATATGCCCTGCCTAGCTGGGCCAGCCTATTCCACAGTTTCATTTCTGAGATCCAAATCTCAGGCTTTTTTTCTGCTCAGGTTGTAGGACCTCAGGTCCTTTTTCTCAAGGTCCAATAGGAAGACACAGACCACAACAGGAAGACACAGACCGCTCCCTAAGAAGTCCAAGGAGTAGAAGTGGGGCCAGCTCTCTAATCCCCTCTCCCCTCCCCACATGTCTATGTTAATAGTAAACTTACTGCCATTGATAGGAACAACGCACACCTCCCAGTTAGGTAAACAAATCTCATTTTACTGACCCCAAATGTATGGAGGTTCCCTGAGTTACAATGGAGGTACTGCTAAATAATATCATCATGACCTCATCATGAATTGCGTACTGTAAGGCTGGAGAAAGATCCAAATGGAAAATGTAAAGTGTGGTCTCTAGTAAATGCTTACTGAGTTTACATCATCATCAAGTTGAAAAACCCAAAGTTGAACCATCAAAGCTAAAAAAAAAAAAAAAAAAAAAAAGCTGGGGACTCTATACAATGGAAATGAAAGTCAGGACCCTGGCTAGGCAAGCAGAAGCAAATCTTCGGGATGTTCCTGACACATAACTGCCCTGTGTAGTTTTCCTTAAGAAGGAGCAGGGTTAGCACACTCCAGTGCCCAGCAAGTACGTGGCACCAGCACAGCTGAAATCACCAGGAGTCAAATAAAGAACTAGGAGGTGAGGCCCGACTCTCATTGTGGAGGGGTCATGACCTTGGATGTGACCCACAGTAAGCTATCATTGCTTCTACTTTGCACATCATCAAACCAGAGGTCTGGAACGCTTAGGGGACTGGCTCCAGGCCTAGTCACTAGCTCTGGGCTGTGCCAGGACCTGCTGCCTCTGGTCCTGTCCAGTCTCTCCATCCACACTGAAGCAGGGGTGGAGAGGGTGAAAGCCCCTTTATATGGGTGTTACAGGTAGTTATCTGGCCAACAAGAGGCTCATGCTTGCTCTGTTCCCTTTAGCTTTCCCTCCCCCGAGCTTCCCTAACCCATTTCCCAGCTCATCATTCTGAGGCTGATTTTGCAAACCTGGAGATGCCTGCCCTCTCTCCTAAATCCTAAAACCACAGCCAGCACAGCTCTTTCTGGGTCTCTTACTGGCCCAGTAAGAGGGATCTCAGGTTCCTCTCCCCTCCCACCAGTACCTCTCTCACTGGATAGAAGAGATCTCAGAGAATGTCCGCCTCAAATCAGGATTGAAAAGTGAGGTGAGGGCCATATACATCTTAACTGCCTCATTTATATTTCCTCTGTGGGCATTTTCCCTTTCTGATGGACTCTTGCAAACATTTCACTGTTATATTTCTTGTAATACTGCCTGGAATTGTTATTTAGACATCATAAAAAATCATTATATTTTAAAAAGAAAGGCGGATATGTTCTTACCAAAGAGAAGACAGAAAGCTTGGGCACACACATTAGCCAACACACACACACACACATACACACACACACACACACACACACACACACACACACACAGAGTTTGGTCTGATGGAAAACAGAATTTTACCCCCACATCACTTTGCAAAATAAAAGCGAATGAATAATTTATAAGGCTTTTTACAAATATCTAGATTTCGAAGCATCCTAGAAAAATCCGGTTCGATTACTTGAAGCTGCAGTTCCGTGATAAACCAATGCAGAAATGGTTCCCAATAAGTAAAATTTATAATTCCCAATGGACTTGCTTTCTACAGAAATGCACCATAAACATTAACAGTTCTTTTTTTTTTAAACACACACACCAGAACCCACAAAGCAACTGCTCTCTGCTCTTGCTACCTGCAGGCACTGTGATAAATCCTGGAACCCTTTACTCTGAAAAGGCTTCTGTCTTAATTGCCTGGACTCCTCTCCTTCTACAGGAGGCTGAAAGAAACAGAGGAGACCATCTTTTCCTTTCTTTTGCCAAGAACCCCATTATACTGTACTCTTTGCTGCCAGTCCAAGGCAATGCAGCCCCCTGGGAGAAATCTAGTTCTCTGAAGATATAGGACACACTCCAATAGGCTAGGGGCTAACATAAGACTAGGGCCTGCCACTCCCCGTGCCACCTCTGAGCTGGATCGGAGCCCTATCTGGACTTACCAGCTTCAGGAAGGTTTGGCATCTGGCCAATGCAAGGGTCTGAAGTTTTGGTAACTCCACTGTGAGCTGGATCACCCCTCTCATTCAGCTCTCCACCTGCGTCCAGCCTGACCATAGCTTCTCAGATGGAACCTGACAGGCAGCTGGGTTGCCTCCTCCTCCACCTGCACTCTTGCTGTGGTCTCAGTGGCTGGCCCAGGAATGGTGACTGATAAGTCAGTCAGAATGTGCCCTGAGAGAGAGCAGTTCTTCCAGAGACTTCCTGTTTGGGGAGGAAACCTCCCTGATGATAATTAGTGGCTCAGCCTCTGGTGTGTTTGCTACAGGAACTGTGGTGGGACAGCCACAAAACAAATAAATGTCATCCCAGTGCAAGATGTATATAGAGAGAAAGAGAGACAGAGACAGAGAGAGACAAAGACAGAGAGAGGAGGGGGGAGAGACTCTTAAGCAACAATTTATCTGGGTGCCAGTGGCTTTTGCCTATAATCCTAGCTACTCAGGAGGTTGAGATCTGAAAACTGCAGTTCAAAGCCAACCCCATGCAGGAAAGTCCCTGAGACTCTCTCTCCAATTAACCAGCAAAGAGCCAGAAGTGGAACTGTGTCTCAAGTGGTAGAGCCCTAGCCTAGAGCAAAAAAGCTCAGAGACAGCACCCAACTCTGAGTTCCAGTCCCAGGATCCATCTACACAATCACATATGCACATATAAACACACACACACACACACACACACACACACACATACGAAGGAAAGAAAGAAAGAAAGAACGAAAGAAAGAAGGAGAAAAGGAAAGGAAAGGAAAAGAAAAGAAAAGAAAAAAGAAAGCAATTTATCAGTTTCTACAGAGGAAATTTATTGCCATTATCACAGCTGACTTAGTCAATTGACACAGCATTTTGTGTGGCCTAAGGGTTCACTGTCATCTTTACCTGTCACATGGTATCCATGGCAAGGAGAAAGATGAACAGACAGAAAGACACACAAACAGAAGACAGCTTTGTCATGAGGGTAAATCTTGAGTGTCAGCTGAAGACACGGGGATGTGTCCACCTGCTGCTGGTGGCTCTCAACTGACCCTGCAGGCTACACCAGCAGTCCCATGAGACAGAGGCTTACAGACTTCTGCACTGTTGAAATGAATTATGCCCAGTTTAAGCTTATGGAGAAGACTAGTTGACTGTGGAAAAAGCTGGAGAGAACAGTAGCTCCAAGCAGTGCTGGCCTTGGAATACCAGAGCACCCAGGGCCAGGTTGAAGGCAGGTATCCTCTTACCTCTTACAATCACCAATAATTATTAGAGCAGAAACAGAATTGTACTCATTGAGGTGGGCCCTGCCACTGTTTCTCCCCCTGCAGTGACTCTTCCTCAGGGCAAGGGCAGATACTGGAATCTTCCAGCTCAGACCAATATAGAGATTTTTTTTTCACTACCCCCCTTCTAGGACTGTCCCCTCCTCACTTGGTTTACTACATCTCTCTGGCTCATCCTAGTCCTCCCTTCCTTGAATATCCAACCCAAGCTCTTGAGCACTGAAGGCATTTCTGCCCCCCAAGCCCACTGTGATAGCTGGCTCCAGTAGACACAGTGCTTTCAAGTCAAGAGAATCCCAGAATCCACCACAGTTGCCCAGGGAGGAAGAGTGGCAGGTTTCTGGGAGGTTCCCGGTGAGATCCAGTCACTGGGTGGGGACAGGGGTGGAGGAGGGATGCTCAGGGGTTCCAGTAGGGTTCTAAACACAGTGTTCCTGTCAGTGCGGTGGGTGTTCCTGGACCTGCCCACCCTGGAGAAGCGGAAAGGACACTTCCCTAGGAAAGAACCCCTGCCAGGCAGAACACACAAACACCCGACAGTTCCCCAGGCCTCACCTGCTTGGGTGCCGGGGACACACTGAGATCAGAGCTGTATACTAACTTCCCCCCTCTCTTAGTACCCCACACAATTATTCTAGATGTTCAACAGGAGTTAGTTACAACAAGGGCCTTGGGAGGACAAAAAGCAGCCTGGACAGATTTGGGTATTTTGTTGTTGTTGTTGTTTTAAATACATTTTTAATGTAAAAATACTGTATAGAGGGGTTACAGTTACATGAGTAAAGGTAATGAGTAAATTTCCTATCAAGCATTGTTGCCTCCTCCTTTGTTTTTCCCCTACCATCCCTTCCTTGCAACCTCCCCAACTACTTCCCCCGCCCCCTGCCGAAAATGTAAAGTTCATTTTCAACATAGTGTCTTATACATCTCATTGTTACAATGGTTCAACCTGTACCCCTATGTAAGCATTTTGTTTTTTCCCTTCTCCTCCCCAAATTAGAAGATGTAGGTCACCAAAATCAAATACAGTGAAAACAGGGGTTATACCTTGGGGGGAGGAACATACCAAAGAAACAAAAAAAAATCACATAGTACATTATAAG
>NW_012267268.1:4687225-4713376 GCF_000151885.1 Dipodomys ordii | reverse complement strand
ATCTCAATGTTGTTTTGATTTGCATTTCTTTTATGGCTAGAGAAGTTGAGCATTTCTTCATGTGTCTATTGGCCATTCTTATTTCCTTTTCAGAGAAGTTTCTCTTTAAGTCTTTAGCCCACTTATTTATCGGGCAGTTGTTTCTTTGAGGATTTATTGTTGGGGGAATTAATTTTTTTGAGTTGTAAGTATATTTTAGATATGAGACCCTTGTTTATTGTATGGCTAGTGAAGATCTTCTCCCAGTCCGTGGGCTTTCTATTGATCTTTCTAGCTATGTCCTTTGCCATGCAGTAGCTCTGTAGTTTCATGTAATCCTATTTGGCCTGGATAAATTTCTAACAGCCTGGAGTTGTGCTCTCCATCTCTACCCACAGATCCAGGATTCCTGGGGGCAGGGCCTTCCAGGATGGTGGGCCACCCAGCCCCCATCACAGCCCTTGGGTGCTAGATCCAAGGCTTCCTTCCTTTCTAGATCTGGCCAATATAAGCCATCTGCAAGAACCAGATACTGAAGCCTTGGGCTTTGTCCCACCTTCCAAAGCGGCTCAGGCCTCATATCCACACTAGAGCTGACTGGACAGCAACCTCATTGAGTCCAATCTACACTAATAAGCCCAATGCAGGCCAACTCCCCCAACACACTCAACATACAACAAACACACTAAAGCCCAGTTCTGGGCCAATTTACACTCTATCTTCTTACCCAGAGTGTGTTCATCTTCACATAGGCTCTCACTCCAACTGTGGATGTCCTGTCACCCTTGAAATCCCATCATGAAAATCACAAACCTACTGCCCCGATAGCCAGACTAACACACCACAATTACCAGAAACCTAGAGTGATGAGAGAGGTCTGACTGTGAACCAAGGTCTCTACCTGGTAAAGCCTGCCAATCCCCACATTCCTTTACAGTTGAATCACAGGCAAGTTTTATCCTCTGGAACTATATATAGATTTTATATCTTAATCTCCTAATCTGATAGTTGAAAAGGTTTAAAAATGGGCTTTTTGGGGCTGGAGTGCAGTGTGGTGGTAGAGCACTTGGCTAACAGGCTCAAAGCCCTGAGGTGAGTAAAGGGCAGGAGATTATGATTCACTAGCAGTCATCAATGTCTGCCCGCCTTGCTCCAGCACGGTGGCCAATGCCTCTAACGTGGGGGCAGGGAGGCAGTAACTCTGGTTTTGAATCCTGATGCACAGTAGCTGTGGGCCCTGGGCCTAGCTGAGGCCATTTCCTTACTCTTTTATTCAGAAATTTAGAGAATGGGAGTGGGGTGAGGAGAACCATTGATAGCTGCAGCCAGGTGCTACACACCTGTGGTCATACCTGTGGTCCTAGTAGTTCAGGAGGTTGATATCTGAGGATCTGAGTTCAAAGTCAGCCCAGGCAGAAAAGTCCATGAGACTCTTATCTCTAAATAACAAGCAAAAAACCCCCCAGAAATGGAGGTGTGGGTCAAGTGATAGGGCACCAAGCTTGAGCAAAAAGCCAAGGGAGAGCATGAGGCTTTGAGTTCAAGCCCCACTATGGCATGCAAATAAATAAATAAATAAATAAACAAATGATAGCTGTGACACTCATCCTGCTACATGTGTTAGTCAACTGGTTTTAGAGTAGCTAGCCAAAATTAGTACTCAGTAAACACTTGTTGAATAAATATATGATAAGCAGAATATTGGCGGTAGCTAGGAGTCTCAGATTTGAGGTTGAAACAAGAGTCTCTTTGTCCTTGGGACAGTTATGTGGTTGGGAAAAATAACATGATCGTCTCCAAAGAGTCCCAAAGCACAAATGAGCTCATGTATACAACTGTGCTTGGCCTAGGGCCTAGCTTCAGGGAGGTGGATTGGTCAGGGATGAGGACTGTCATCTCAGATGTGGGTGTGTGGTTTAAACAAGCAGGCCAACCACAGGAGGGGCTGACAAGCTGGAGAACGCAGAGACGTGGGATCTTTGGGAAGCAATCTGGACAGGGAGTTTGGTCTCTTCAGGGGGCAGATGGGAGGCTGTGAGACCTGAGCAGCTGAAGAATGTTTGGATACCACCCAAGGTGCATACCCTATACTTGCCTTCCACTCTCCAAGTTTAGAGAGGAATGGGGTTGGCAGAGAAGGGTAGCAATAGAAAAAAGAGCACTTAGGGCTGTGAAGGTGGCTCAGTGGTAGAGCGCTTGCCTTGCATGCCTGAGGCCCTGCGTTCAATTCCTTAGCACTACATAAGCAAAAAGCTGGAAGTGGTACTGTGGCTCAAGTGGTAGAGCGCTAGCCTTGAGCTAAAGAGCTGAGGGACAGTGCCCAGGCCCAGAGTTCAGGCCCCACGAAAGGAAAGAGAAAAGATAGGTAAGTGAAAGCATTCTAGAGTGGTAGGTCACCAATTTTGTGTGAAAAAGCTAAGGAGGAGAATAAGGCTCTGAGTTCAAGTCCCAGAACCAGCACAAAAAAAAAGAAGAAGGAAGGAAGTTGGCCTTAGGTTTTAATAACTATTTAAACTGACAAGTTTTCTTTTAAATCCACAGGCCCATTCCTGGTCCAGATCCTAGAAAGTAATTTTATGGAGGGCTGAACTCAGCTCCTGCCCACTTAGCCCAAGAAATCCTAGCCACTGCAGATGGATAGAGGGCAGGAAGGGGTAGAGACAGTCTCAGCTACAAGGCAGGAGAAGCCATTTCCTGAATGTCTATTCCTGGACTCTCATCCCAACCTGAACAGGTTTCCAGTTACAGGTTGCATGGAAAAGGAAGTAGGTAAGTCTTCTCCCAGGCTAGCAGTATGGGCCAAGACATTGATCAGTTATCCTGGGGCCTGGAAGTGAGGTCAGCTCTGCCACAGAGAACTTGAAAGCTACACTCTGGGCCTCCCTAACTGTCTTTATGGCATTCTTAGAGCTCAGAAGGGCAATGAACCTGGAAGGTCCCATTCGACTGACACTCAAATCCCTAAAGAGCAAGAGCTATTCAATGTACTCATACAACTTAGTGTTTCTCACTGCCAGGCAGGCACCGCTGCCTCTGCTTTATGAAGATACCATGTCTGAAGCCCTAGGCAAAGTATCCAGATGAAGAAATATATAAGAAATCTGAGGACTCTGCTGCACCTAACTCCAAAGCCAGGCTCTCCTCCATCAAACATCACCAGCCTTCACGGCACCCAGTGCTCAGGTGTGCGGATTTGGACTTTGGTCAAGAACTTTCACACTCTCACTTTTTAACCTGCCTCAAGGCCCTGCCCAGTACACAGGTCTCTAAGTCCTAGAAAGGAAGAGCCCGTCTAAGGAGGAAAGGAGATAGAAATATATTTGATTTCTCCTTTCTGCAAAAGGAATATCTGTACAGGTGACCTGACTGGGTCCTGGAGACCTCAACAGGTTTGGGGCAGGCTGTTCAACCTTCAGGTGACCAGGTGGCCCAGCCTAAGTTTCTCACTGCTGGCTCTGAGGCTAATATAACCATATCTTCATCCCAGATTGCCTGGCTGGGGCGTATGTACCATTCAAAGAGCTTCCCCAAGAAGCCTTCCCCTTCCCCCATCTCTGCCCAGTGACACCATCTACCCTACTATGCCTATTCTGACATCCATCTATCACACACTAATTAGGCATTTGTAGCCACTGGTGACAGAGATGAATAAAACAGTCTGGGACCTCCAGATGCTTCTAGCTGATTGGGTCAATTGCTAGCAGGACATAGCCATGTACATTTTAAGAGAACTTGTCAGCAAGTTGGGTGCTGGTGGTTTGCACCTCTAATCCTAGCTACTCAGGAGGTTGAGATCTGAGGATTTCAGTTTGAAGCATACAAATCCAAGAAACTCTTTTTTTTTGGGGGGGGGGGTCCGGTCGTGGGGCCTGAACTCTGGGCCTGGGCGCTGTCCCTCAGCTCTTCAGCTTAAGGCTAGCACTCTACCACTTGAGCCACAGCGCCACTTCCGGCTTTTTTCTTATGTGGTGCTGGGGAATCGAACCCAGGGCCTTCAGCATGCAAGGCAAGTGCTCTACCACTGAGCCACCTTCCCAGCCCCCCAAGAAACTCTTATTTCCAATTAGCCAGCAAAAAGCTGGAAGTGGTGGCATGGCTCAGGTGGTAGAGTGTCACCTTTGACTCAGCAAGAGCATGCAGGCCTGAGTTCAAGTCCTAGTATTGGAGAGGGGGAAGAAGAGGGAGAGAGGCAAGGAGGCAGGGGGGCCTTGAATGTGATTGAGGGGGACACCCCGGTGAGACCCTTGGGTCTTGTGGGCATTTTAATTCCATCTTCTGAGGATAATGACGACCTGTCTCTCCTAATAGTAGGCTCATCTACGGTGTCCAAGTCAGAAGACTGGGTTGGAATTCTACTTCTGCAACTTGCTACTGGCGACTTGCAAAATACCCATGCTTTCTGGGGCTCAGCACCTCCATCTGGAACAAGAGGCAATAATGCTGCCTTCCTGCTGTGAGGATTAGCCATAATGTAGTGCACCCAGCCCTTAGCAAGGGGCGTGGCACACATAAATTCGCAATAAGTATTTGCTATTAATTACATCATGGCTGCACTCCGAAGGGCAGAAATACCTCCCTGGGGGGCATTTACTTAACACCTGCCCCTTCTGCAGGAGATATACTGGTGACCTCCGACCCTGGGAGGCCTCTCGGTTCCCCAGGTCACATCTCCAACAAAACCTTCCCCCTGCCCCCCCCCACTCCCAACCTCCTCCACCCATCGCGAACCGTGCCTCGGGACATCCAAAACGCCGAATGCAACCCTCCCTTTCATCTAACCAGGGACCAAAGTTCTAACCACACTTTTCCGGGCAGACGGCTCCCCAATTTCTGGGAAACGGGCAGGAGGGGGAACTTTACAGACTAGGACTCCGAGTGCAGAGGCGAGTCCCGGCAGCCCGGCCTCCGAGGTACAAGGTCGGCGCCCCCGCCGCGGCGCGGGAGGCGTGGGGCGGAAGGTCCCGCCCGCGGCCGCCCGCTCAGCCCGGGGACCGGCTGGGGAGGCGCGGGGTGCGCGGGACTGCCGCCAGCCGCGTCCACAGCTGCACCCCAGGGTCCGGACCCCTGTCTCCGCCCCCCGCACCCCGCCCGGCCCTGCACACGGGGTGGGGCACCAGGACCCAGCTCCTCTGCCACCCGGCGCACGGTTCTAGGGGACTGAGCTCGCCGGACGGGTAGTGAACACTCTAGGTGCAGCCGGGCGGGAGCCCCGGGGACCCGAGGCAGCCCACTGCCCCGCGGGGCCCGGGGACGAGTCACTCACCTCAGCGGCCCGCCGCTCCGAGGTGCGACGCTGGCTGCAGGTTCCCCCCACCCTCCCCGGCCCCGCCCCGGAGGCGGTGGCTCGGCTCCAGGCTCCGCCCCGCACGCGCCCCGCCCACCGCCAGGCTCCGCCTCCCGTCGTGACCCAATCCCCACCCACCGCCTCGCTCCGCCCCGGCCGCGCCCACCGGCTAGCTCCGCCCCCTGCCCAGCCCCGCGCTGGCAGGCCTGCCAGGGAGGTGGCCACCAGCCAACCCGCCGCCACCGCTTATCCGACTCGGCCAACTTACCCCAGGCTGCAATCGCCAAGCTGCAGGGTCCTGGGTCTCTGCCCCGCCCTGCATCTGAGGAAGCCACCAACGACTCTCCTCCCTCCGCTCCTACTGGAAGTTCAGGACTAGCTAGGGGATTTGCACAAAGTGAGCAAGAACTCCTGACAGTCTGTTAACGGGGCAACTGGGTATGGAGGACAGAGTGACTTCTGACACCTCCTTCTCAACTCCTTTATAATCGAGGTCATAATGGCTGGTCCACTGGTAGGTTAAGGCTGTAGAAGAGGTATACCAAAGCCAAGATGCAGGGAATACAGAATAAAGGAGGGAGGGGGGTCTTTACCTCCACCTAATGGAAGTGTGGGACAGAGGGGCCTCTCCTTTTTCTGCCAGTTTCATCCAGGCCTGTGTGGTCCTATGGCATGCCTATCCCTTGTCTCTTAGGGCAGATCTTTGACTGTTTCTTGGAGTCTGCAGTTTCAAGGCCTGGGCCTTGTGGTTACCATACCATCCTGACAAAGTGTCCCTACCCTGGGACTGTCAGGGTTTCATAAGCAGGGAGCTGGGACTCAGGATGTCACTGGATATAGTCACCACCTGCTTCTGACAACTACTCCCCTCCCCAAACAAGTGAGGAAATAGAGGTACTAGTAAGGGGGACACCAACTTCACCCAGCTTCCGAGAAATTGAGTGGGGATTTCCTAGCCCCTTCAACTCTTTCTAGAATATCCCATCAGCCCCTGATAAATGGCTCCAAATTACTCTTTTAAAAATTTGTTTTAGGTGAGGTCTTCCTATGGTGCGTAGACTGGCCTTAAACTCCCTGCCTCAGTCTCCTGAGTGCTGATTTTGCAGACATACATCTAGTTTCAAGTCACTCTTAAGAAGTTGAAGAGGGCCAGTGTAGTGAACATATCTAATTCCAGCTACTCTAGAGCTGGAGAATCATAAGTTCAAGGCCAGACTGGGCAAAGGTAATGAGGAGACACTCTCAAAAACAACAAGGGCTGGGAGCATAGCTCAATTGGCATAGCACTTGCCTAGCATGAACCAAGCCCTAGGTCTAATCCACAATACAAAAAAAAAAATTCAGAGAAGACTTGCTTCTAGGAATTCCAACTGTATCAGGGAGATAAGGTCTAGAAGGTCAGAGGTAGGACATGGCTTCAGGAATGGGCCTACAAAATGAGATGGCTAGGGAGTCAGAGTTCTGCCCTCACACAACCTGTGAGACTTCTTCCTATGAGAGCCTTACCTACCACAGGCTTCCTCCTCTTGTCACATACTCTTGTCCCAGCTCTCTACCCTGCCAAGTCCCAGGTTCCCTCTGGTCTCCTTCAAGGAGCCTCCTGCCCCACCTTGACCAGCGCCAACACTCTCTGCACTCTAAAGGCAGCTCTTAAGTCCTTTATCCATTCAGGTCAATGCTCCCCAGGGCTGGGTCTGAGCACAGTAGCTGGTCTTTAAATGTCTGTTGGCCTGATGGAGATCTCTTATCATCCTACTTACAACTCCAGTGAGTGGTACATGCAGCTAGAGCTTGGGAAATGGAAGTCCTGGTGGAGGAGGGGAAATAATGTTGGAAGGCTTCTTGGATTCACCTAATGTCCCACGATCATGGTGGATTTCTTTGTAGGGCTCCCCATATGTGGGAGTTGTCTGAAGGAGGCTAGATTGACAGAAATGACTATCATAGCCAGGAATGGGATCATATGCCTAGCTATTAAGGAAGCTGAGATGTAAGGATTACAGTTCAAAGCCAGCCTGGGAATGGAGGTTGGCGAGATTTTATCTCTAATTAACCACCAGAAAGCCAGGTGTGAAGCTGTGGCTCAAGTGGCAGTATGCTAGCCTTGAGTGAAAATGCTAGTGGACAGCATCCAGGTCCTGAGTTCAAGCCTCAGTACTGACATAGAAAAAAAGAAAGACAGGAAGGAAGGAAAAATTAGTAAATATAAAAATAAAACAGAGAAGACTGTCTTAAAGGGAACATGAACCCTTTAAGGGAAATGGAGAAGCCTGAAGGGCTTAGGGAGATAGGCCAACAAATCTCTGCTGGGACACATTCCTTAATGGACATAGCAGCTCCACATCATTTGTTTTTCTACTTGTCCTATCTACCTCTCCCTTGACTGGGTATGCCTGGAGTGTGAGCTGGCACAGGATCTGGAGTGGGTGAGTACTCAACAAATGTCTCCTAAAAGTTTGTAGGCCTGACTCCCCAGAGCAGATGAGACTTTTTGCTCCAGGTTTGCTGAGCACCTTCTGTAGACCAGATGTTGAGATCTTAAGCCAGTCCAGGGACAGCAATTAGAACTGCCCTTGCAATGTATTTACTGGATTCTGTTACCCCTGGACTCCAAACCCTGAGCTGACTTCCCAGATTTCTTAGCAGAAGCCAAGTCCTTGGAATGGCCACACAGTAAGGTCAGACATGATTAACTCTCTACCTCATCCTCCCCTCTCTGCTCATACTCTATTCTGCCCACTGGCCTTCTTTCCTTCCCTTGGATTGATGGGGCAGGATACCTAAACAGGCCTTCAACAGGGCCATTCCTTTGCTGTCCTCTTTGCTTAGACCCTGGGGTCCTATCCATCCTCCTTCAAGCTTTTGTCAAAATATTATTGTCTAGCTGAGTGTTGGTGGCTCACACCTGTAATCCTAGCTACTCAGAAAGTCTGAATAGCTAGGATCTGAGGGTCGTGGTATGAAGCCAGTCCAGGCAGGAAAATCCCTGAGAATCTTATCTCCAATGAACTACTAAAAAAGCCAAAAGTAGAGCTGTGGCTCAAGTGGTAGAGTGCTAGCCTTGAGCAAAAGAAACTCAAGGACAGTACCCAGTCCTTGAGTTCAAACCCCAGGACTAGCACACACACAAAACATCACTGTCAAGAGACAAATCCTTATCATTCCCTCACTCCTGGCCCTGCTCACTTTTGTTTTCTTCTACATCATTCTGTGTTGTTTAATAACTCTCCCCTTAAGAAACATGAGCTCCTTTAGGGTGACAGTATCTGTTTTACCCACTCTGGTATTTTTGTGTTTAATGCAGTGTATGGCCATAGTAGGTACTCAGAAAATATTTGCTGAATGAACACATTCCCATTCTCACCCTCTTCAGTATCTCTGAGGAACTTCTGCGAGGGTTCCTGGTCACTCTGCTCTCCTCCAGTGGGTACCTACTGCTGTGGGCCACATGCATAAATCATGTATACATTTATTGCGCCTACAGTTTCTGAGTATCTGTATGTGGAGTAGTAGTGATTTTCCTTGAGGACAAGGCTAGCTAGCCCCTTAGCTAAAAGGACAAGACTATCCAGGTCAAGAAACTGGAGACATTGTCTAGTTAGACCAAGGAAGAATGGAATATTGTTCAGGTTCAGCTTCTTGGAGCAATCCCACATTTATAAAAGGCTGGGACAAAGCACATCGATTTCACAAAATAAATACCTAATTGACTGTTAAAAAGAGATGGCTGCAGGAAGCCTTGGGTCCAGATGCTCTCTAACAGCCCTGGCCAGGAGCCAGGCCACCTGGATCACATCCTATTCTGGCCAGACAGGGTAAGCTGTGGCTCAGGAAAGGTATTTCTGCTCAGGGATGCCACAAGAGGAACCTAAGCTTTTAGGGTACAGGAAGCTATTCCCTTCTGTAGGGGAAAGAGGGGCTACACTTAGGGGACAGAAGATCCTGAGAAATGAGGAATCATTGTTATCCTGATGATGACAGATGGGTAAGGCCATGTGGGCCACACCCAGAGCTAAAGGGAATGGTCCAGGTGGAGGCTGGGTGTGCCTTCCACGGGGAGTTATCGTGATGTGCTATCCTATACTGTACATATTGTATATTGTGTGACATTGTAACATGTGGTTTATAAGGTACTAGGAATACCCCCACCACCACCAAAAAAAAATCTCCCTGCACTGGAGTTTTGTACCCTGCTGTGGTATAAGGTTGCCTCTTTCCAGCTCTCTATTAAAATTTGAGCTCTCCAGAGAGGAAAAGCAATCTGAGCTCAGAATAATAAAGATTGTGTGTCCACAGGGAGATTAACTGTGGCAGCTAACAGTGTGGAGAAGGTTCTGTAGGAAAGTAAGGGGGGGGATGGGAGAAGATGGAGGGGAGGGGAGAAGGACTGCCCATTTTTCTAAGGGAGCTTCCTGATATAAACAAGGTACTTAATAACTTGACTGTGGCCTGGCACTGGTGGCTCATGCCTGTAATCTTAGCTACTCAGGAGGCTGAGATCTGAGGATCATGGTTCAAAGCCAGCCCGGGCAACAAAGTCTGTGAGACTCTTATCTCCAATTAATCACCAGAAAACTGGAAGTGGCTCTATGGCTCAAGTGGTAGAGTGCTAGCCTTGAGCTAAAGAGCTTAGGGACAGTGCTCAGGCCCAGAGTTCAAGCCCCACGACTGACAAAAACAAAATAAAATGAAACACAAAACTTGTATGTGTAATTAAAGGTCTTAGATTTTCACTGCAACAAGGGAAGGTGTGTGAGCCATACTGGCACTGTGTAGACACAGTATCTGTATCTGTGTAGACACAGCATTGACTTTCTTGTTAGGGACCGTTAGGGAGAGACTCCTAGGTACTTATAGAAGGCTGGGCCTCAGACCCTTGAAGTTTCCAGCAGGATGCAATGATGCCTAGTGGGGGGTTTCAGAATTGCACAGAGACCCCATGGGAAAGATTGAAATGGCACCTAGACACTGCTGGCTCACAGTTTGTAATTCTAACTACTCCAGAGGCTGAGATCTGGAAGCTCAAAATTCAAAGCCAGCCCAGGCAGATTCTATCTACAAAATAAACAGTAATAAGCAGGCCTAGAGGCATGGCTCAAGTGGTAGAGTGCCAGTACAAGTAAAAATAAGCCCTGGTACAGACAAAATTTAAGAGACTGAAAACTCCTTTGACAGTACAATTGCAGAAATGGACAATTCCTTGCATACCTGGGTCAGGGAAAATCAATAGGAGTCTGTGTTTGGGTGACACACTCCTTGTATGACACTACTGTGTTGTCAAAGGCTTCCCAGTTTCTTATAAATAAGGACCTATCTTTCATAACACTCTACCTATTCTCAAAGCTTCAAGAAAAAAAAATATAAGACACAATGTGGACTTTTTTTTGGGGGGGGTCCGGTTGTGGGGCCTGAACTCTGGGCCTGGGCGCTATCCCTCAGCTCTTCAGCTCAAGGCTAGCACTCTACCACTTGAGCCACAGCGCCACTTCTGGCTTTTTTCTTTTTGCTCTGTGGTGCTAAGGAATCGAACCCAGGGCCTCAGGCATGCAAGGCAAGCGCTCTACCACTGAGCCACCTTCCAAGCCCATGGACTTTTTTTTAAGTGTTTGCCTTCTGATCATGATGATGAAGTTACTCAGAGCCAGGTTCCTAATTATATTATTTTTATTATTCAGTAATTCTCCATATAGACATATTTAGTTTTTATTTTTCTTTAGTCCATGACTTTTCTATCTAGTTTATTATTTACCCCATTGCTAAACCTTTTCATTCTAAGCTATGCCAGATTGTATTTGGAACAAGACAAAATAAATGGGGAAGATGTGCTCTCAATCAGAGTCCCCTTCTTTTAGACCAAGTCACCCTTTCAGGCTATTGACACAGAGTTAGGATGAGGGGTTGGAAGAGGCCCACCCCCTGGGATTTCTGCTAGTAGTTATTGAGAAGAGAACCACTGGAATCTGGAAGGGTGTTGGCACCGGAAGTTGGGGATCACAAGTGGGAAAAGGGTTGGCATGAGAAGCTCACTTTGTCCCATGTGCCACCTACCCCTTGCTTCTTCCCAGCCTTTTGGAGACTAACTTACCAGTTATGGAGTAGGAGATGCTATCCTTGTCAGGCAACTTTCCACAGCCTTGGGCAGGGATGGTGGGGCAGGAATTTTGGTCCCTGAGGGCCTCAGCTGCCATCTCTCTCTGTGTTGCTCCCTCTGCTGTTGAGACCCCCAGGAGAGTAGTGTGGAGCTCTTTCAGTACAGCTGGGGAACTGGAGATCAGAGTGAGCTGGCCCCGCCCAGCATGTGGGATGAAGCTGTTGGTCAACTGCCTCTGGTTCATCTGTAAACACTCTGAGGTCAAGGGCAGCGGTAAGGCCAGAGATAAGACCCAGCAGTGTGATCATGCTGTCCAATTCTCTGCTTCTTGGGGCTTGGCCCCCCAAAGGGAGATGAGGGAAGGGAAGTGACGTTTACTGAGCCCGTACTGTGCAAAATGAATGTCTCAGCTCCACTGTTGAGAAGAGGATGTAATTACCTTGTTACCCTGCAGGGAGGAAATGACAGATCTGGGATTCAAACTGGGCTCTCCAACTCCCAGATCTCCCTACCTCTTGCTTCCTAAGCGGAGGACTTCTGTGGGAAGTGACCTGCACTTCTTCAGTGACCCTATTAATACAAGAACTGAGCCATCTGAATGTGTGGCCCCATGGGGGCTGTGCATGTAGAATGGATGGAGGGAAACAATTCTGTCCTGAACATTCACAGTGCTGTGGAGGGAGGTCTCCCAGCTGTCCCTAGCCTCTTAGCAAAGTAGCAGCTACAGGAATCAACCTGACCTGAAAGTGGCTCATTTGGAGAGCAGGTGAGTGGACTGTCAGGGAACGCACCAAGACTGGCTTGGTGGTATGCTGGCTGACTTCATGGACAGCTACACAAGAGGGACATCATTAAAACCACCTTTAGACATTGCAGGTGACTCCAGCATGGAAGAAGCCTAAACCCAGCTTGAAAAGACAAAAGAGATAAGGGTTCAGGACCTGCTGAGTGCCCAGGGCTCTGGGCCCCAGCCAATTGGACAGAGGGGCCTCCAGAAAAGAAAATTGGCCGGACCTTGGCCTCTGGAACATCCACAGGGTAAAAAAACCTAAATAAACATGGGCTTTAGAGCCCTGTGGATGTCAGTTTGGATTCATGTTTTGCACTGTTTCTCTGTTTGCTCCACTGAGAAATGGGATTGTGTATTCCTGCTCAGCTGATTGTAATATGTGAGACATTACCAGGAAAGTGCCTGGCACTTATTAGGTGTTCACAAAACACAGGCCATCAGAATGGAAGTCAGAGTGTGGAAAAAGCTAGCTCCCTGAGGAAATATGCTCCCATGCAGGCTCTTCTCCTCCCTGCAAGAAGACTTCCCTGGACAAATCTGCAGGGAACTGGTTCTTCTACTTTCCTCTGCCCCAGAACAAAGAGCCCAAGTGGGCAATGGCTATGAGCTTTCTCATCCTCTCTGTTCCAGGTGTGAGTGGGTACCCTGGGTCTTCTGGTCTAGGAATCAAGAAACCTAGCCCTGGCCTGCTTGGGTGGCTGGCTGACTCATATACTTTCTTCTTGCTGAGAGTCCTCCTTAGGCCACCTCAAAATACCTGGATCTTAATGTTGGCAACTTTTCCACTGCTGTGGGAGCTGGGAGCAGGCCCTAACTTGTGCATGGGTTGAGGGGCCCTCAAAGATGCTACAGGAGAGAGGCTGGGGAGGGGGAAGCAGGCAGGGAAAGAAAGGCTTGATCTCACTGGAAGTAGGAGCCAGGAGAGATTTCAGAGTGATTATATCTGCTTGACTTTTTTTGTGGGGTGGGGCTTGCTACATACTGGGTATTATTCTTTGCATTAAGTATTAGAATTGTATTAGCTCATTTAATCCTGTAGAGAAATTTGCTTTTATATCCTTGTTTGTTTGTTTTGTGCTGTTATTAACACTTGGTCTCCATCTGTGCCTTAATCTCTCATTGTTTTTTTTTTGGGGGGGGGGTCCGGTTGTAGCCTGAACTCTAGGCCTGGGCACTGTCCCTCAGCATTTCAGCTCACTTCTGGCTTTTTGCTTTTTGCTTTTGTGGTGCTGAGGAATTGAACCCAGGGCCTCATGCATGCAAAGCAAGTGCTCTACCACTGAGCCAACTTCCCAGCCCCTATCATTGTTTTTTGAACTGTGATCCTCATACCTCAGTTTCTGGAGTACTTATGATTCTAGACATGAGCCATTGGCACTTGGCTTTGCCTGTTTTCAAATAGGGAAATGGAGGCAAAAGATAGTTAAGTCACCTGCCTGGTGTACACAGCTGAACAAGGGGTAGACCCAGTACTCAGCCCGTGCATCTGCCTCAGCGCCCAGGCCTACCCCACATTCTTGTTGCCTAGATGGCCTCACTCCTTTCAGAAGTGAGTGCCATTCTCCCTGATAGCCATTGTGGGTGGAGGAAGGGAAGATACAAGGCTGGGCTAAGCCTAGAAGCAACAGGAAGCAGGTGGAATTGTCTGAGCTGTGTCTTAAAGTCTATCTGTGAATGGCAGCAGCTAGCCAAGAGTGATGGGGAGATGCAAAGCAAATCTAAAGCAGAGGACAGGCTCACAGGATCTGAGAGAGAAAAATGCATTGTAATTCAGCTTAGCCCATGAGGCCTACCAAAGTCACAGAAGGTCACAAGATAAAGATGGTTTGGGGGGAGAGGTACTCTATCCTCTTAAGGATTCATTCTAGCCTAAGTGGGTCAACAAATGGTTCCTAAAACAAAAGATCTCCACCCCCCCACCAGGACAGTAAACCAGGATCTAAAGATCAAATGTAATTTAGAAAACCTCCCTTATGATTGGGCCCTTGACTGTCCACATCTGAATTTGATGTGGCCACACCTTTCTCTGCCCATATCCTAGATAAGGCCTAGCGCAGGCCCAAGCTCTCTCTCTCTGCTCTTTTCTAGCTCTTCTCTTTTCTAGCTTTTTTCTCTCTTTTCTAGCTCTCTCTTAGCTCTTTTCCCCAGCTCTCTCTCTTTCTCTCTCTCTTTCCCAGCTCTCTCTCTTTCCCAGGACTTTCCCCACCGCGTGGAGGACCAAGATGGCTTGGTGTCAGGGGGAACGATGAATAAACCTACCCCTTACCTGAATACCACGTGTGCTGTTCTTACTCGGCCACCTCTTTTTAAAAACCTAACACTTCTCATACTGGATATAAGGATGGGGTGGATTAGTGATAGCTGGCTTTCTAGTAACACCTAGGGGTCACAATTTGTCTTTAGGCTTTGGAGCCTGTTCCCAGATCCAGGGCATCACATTTAATCAGAGTTCACATCAGGCCACATCTGGCCCATGGCCCAGGGTGAAAGGCTGAAGAAAGGCACACATCTCACCTGCCAAGACCAGGGAGAGAAGTGATTACAAGACCTACCATCCATGTACGACTTTGTCACCTAAGCAAAACCCAGATCCTTACATGCTTGGCCAACATTCTCTCCAGTCTCTGACTTTCCTTGGCTGGAGGAGAGAATTCCATAGGGAGTCTCCCTGGGCTTGTGGGGGGAGGGGTGGGGTGGGGTGGGGGGTGGCTCTGAAAGCTGACTAGGTCTTGAAAGGGTCTTGCTTCCAAAGGTGATCATTGTGTCAAAGTACCAGTCTTTGGGGGTGGTGTTTTCTGAGCTTCAACAGTCCATTTCCTCAGAAGTGAAATGTGGGAGGGGGAACTCCCAGTCAGTCTGAGGAGCTGAGGGCCCTGCATAAGCCTTTAAGGATGAGGATGTGGAGGAAGGTGGTACCTTCAGCCCTGCCCACCTCTTAGCCAGACCCTGACCTCCACTTGCACACAGGTGAGGTCATGCTGAACATCTGGCTTTAGAAATCTCAAAATCTTCTCCACACCTAACATTCTAATCTACTTAAGCCAGGGCTGCTTAGAGGATTAGATGTGCCACGATCTTGTCTCCCCCCCACCCCTCCTCCTGTCAGTGGAATGTCTGGTGATAGCTACCCAAAGCAGTGGGTAGTAACCCCTAAGAAGAATTTAGTGACAGGTCAGGTAGGCCCAGGGCAGACTTCTTCTATTGGGTGGGGAGCTTTAGAAGGGTAAGAAAGGGGCTTTGGGTATGACTTTGTCAGGAAGCTCAGGAGACCAGGCCTCTGCTGCTGACCCTTCCTGGCACATGTTGCTGCTTGAATGCAATCATTGACTCCAAGGCATGCTGGGAATAAAAAGATTGGGCAGATTTATGCAAAAAACATGCAAATGCAGCCAGCCTTAAGGGCTGGGTGTCCTGGGATGGCAGCTGGTTGGAGGTGGGGTGTCCTCCCTCCTTTTTATTTTTTTACTTCTGACTTTGCCTTAAGCTTCTGAATTCTTTGAGGGGACAGGACCACTGTCAATGGTGTTTCTCATCAGGCTTTGGCAGATGACAACAAACAACATGGCGTGCTGACAGTAAGTGGGTCCCTTTGAGCAGAAGGTACCAGGGCACCAGGAGAGGGTCCTATGAGGGGAAACTGTAGACACGTTCATGGGCTTTGCACAGGAGTGTTCTCCTAAATCCAGTGAAGCTGGAAAGATGATGTGGCTTTCCCTGCTCCTCCACTGGAGATACTGGAACTCAGAACCCACTCACCACCATTGTCTGACTGTTTCCTCCTTGCCTTCAAATGCAGCTGCCTACGTTGCTCTGGCTGTGACACCTGATCTAAAAATAATGGCATGGCTCAGTGCCTGGGGTAAAGGAGGCCTGAGGTTCATCCCCAGCATTGTAAAGATAAATAAAGAAGCTGGGCACCATTGGTTCACACCTGTAACCCTACCTATTTAGGAGGTTGAAGTCTAAGGATCACAGTTCAAAGCCAGCCTGGGCAGGAAAGTCTGTGAGACTCATCTCCAATTAACTACAAAAAGAAAAGGAGGAGAAGATTGGGATTGGGGGGGAGGGGGAGGCTGGGAAGGGATGTGAAGGGTAAACAAAAGGAGGAGGCTGCAATGCTTGGTAAGAAATGTACGCATTATCCTGCCCATGTAATTGTAACCCCTCTGTACAGTATCTTCACAAATAAAATAAAAAAAAAGGAGGAGAAAGAGGAGGAGGAGGAGGAGGAGGGGGAGGAGGAGGAAGAAGAAGCCATCACCACCGAAAGTGGAGCTGTGGCTCAAGTGGTATAGCATTAGCCTTGAGCAGTAAAGCTCAGGGAAAGGCTCTGTGTTCAAGCCCAGAAATGGTACACATGCATGCGCATGCATGCACACGCACACACACACACATGCGCGCACACACACACACACACGTTAAGTAGGGTGGCAATAAATAACAGGCCGAGTATGAGTCAATATGTGAGCATTGGGTCCCTTCTAATGTCCCTTCAGCCCCTAATATGATAGACAGTCTTGTGGCACCTCTCCATTCTTAGTGCCATTGTCTGACTCAATGAATGTTGCTCTTAATGAATGAAACTATTAATTAGTTAGTTAGTTGTAGCACTGGGGGTTGAACTTTTTACCTGTTGAGCCATGTCTCCAGCTTTGCTTTTTGCTGGTTATTTTGGAGATCGTCTCAAGGACTTTATTGACTGGGCTGATCTTGAAATGCCATCCTCAGGACCTCAGCTTCCTGAAGTTGCTAGGATTACAAGCATGTACCACAGGGGCCCAACTTGAAACCTCATCTTTGTGCTGCTGGGCATTCTGCACTGCTGTTTTCTGGGCTGTTGGGGCTAGAACACAACTGTGTCATGGTGAGATTTTACTGCAAGCAGGGAATGTGTGTTCTCCTAGCCAGACATCTGGGAAAAGAAGCCACGCTTAGAGAGAGTGAGAAGGAGACAGGAGGGGGACATGGACTAAGGGAGCATTTGACTTGGGGCTGGAGGACCCATGAAGAGCTTGATTTGGACACTCCTGCCTATAGTACGTGGAGGCCCTGCTTACAGGGCTTGGAGTTGCCACCTCCCTTCTTTCCCTTCCCACCCACTCTACCCTTAGGCCCAAGGAATCACATGGGCACAGGCCAGAGCTGAGGGGAGCTCTGTAGCCACACTGAGGCTTGTGTGAGTGGTGAGAGGGTTGGACTGGGGCTAACTCCAAGCTTTGAGGGTATTTTGCTGGAAGTCATGAGCTTAATTGCGCAATAAGGGATTCCATCTTCTCTTCAAAGAAAGCCAAGGGCATGAAGGTCCCCAGTGGAGAGAGCTCATCTTATGTGATCACCCACATTCAACTAGACACCAGGGCCGTGGCAGGCCCGAGGCTAGGGGAAGGAAAGCAGGCGCCTTACTCAGAGCTCTGGGAAGCAGTGTTTTGGGAAATACTCAGACAGCACAGTGGTGGGGTGAGGTGGGTTGTGGCAGGGGCTGTGTTATGGGCATTTTGACCTCAAAAGCAGGAGTCCCATAGGTGGGGTCAGAGTGCTGGGCTCAGAGACCCACGCTCCTCAACCTCAATGCATCTCCAGAACAGAGCAGAGTGTGGTATCACAACATCTGAAGGGGCCAGAGCAGTGGTGATCACAAGACGGCCAGAGCTGGCTAGAGCTCAGTGTCGCCATGGCAGCATAAGGTCTCTAGGCCTGGCATCCAGGCTCCCCCACCACAAAGCTCTGGGCACTAGGGGGTCTGCCCCACAGCATGCATTTCAGGATTTGGCTAGAATGAGACAGAACACTCCACTTCCTCAGACCTATGCCCAGGGAGCAGGTTGAATTATGGGTAAGATATGATGACAAACCCCATAGCAGAGGCTGAGTGCTTGACAGAGTTCAAAGAACAGTGGATGGCTGTGTGGAGAATGGCTGAGAGGCAGCCCTAGGCTTCTTATCCAGGCACAGCAGAAGTCTGGGAGATCAGGCAGTTGGGCAGGGATGGAAGCTCACTCTGTTTCCAGGGCTTAGTAACATACTTCGGAAGGGCTTAGTAACATACTTTGGAGAGATGTCTCCCCATAGCATGTTGTGGCCCAAGGTCCTTACCTTGAGAGAGAGCTAGGGCTCTCTGCCTTTTGGAAAAGAACAGGAAAAGAAAAAAGAGCTCTGTGTGTGTGTGTGTGTGTGTGTGTGTGTATGTGTGTGTGCACACACGTGTGCATGCACACACAGACATAGACACAGACACAGGTACACTTGCTAACCCCAAGGGCATGAACTCAGGGCCTGGGAGCTGTCTGAGCTTTTTTTGCTGAAGGCTAGCACTCTACCACTTGAGCCATGCCCCCATTTCCTGCTTTTTGGTGGCTAATTGGAGATAAGAATCTCACAGACTCTCTTCCAGGCTGGCTTCAAACTGTGATCCTCAGATCCTCAGCCCCCTGCATAGTTAGGATCACAGAGCCTCCAGTGCTTCTTTCCCTTCTCCTCCACATACTTCTTCAAGGGTGTGGACAGTGAGTTTGAGATATGGAGAGTCACTGGCACAGACCCTTGCTGAGTCTCAAGCCCTGGAAATCATCTTTCACCCTTTTTGTGGGTTGCATTATGTACCATTAGGTCCTGGAGGGCCAGTGAGTATGGAATGGGCGTGACAGGGGTGGGGAGTGGTGCTTCCAACAAGCACCTTAATTGATCTAGGGTGCCTAGAGTCTCCATTATTTCAGACACATCTAGTAAGACCTGGACTCTTTGCTAAAATCTCTGCCCACCGCCTCCAAATATTAGTGGGTATGGATATGTGAATAAGTGCTGAAATGCAGAAAATTTGGGACCCACTTAAAGAATGGGGTTCAATGCTTGTGGCAGAATTTGGAGTCACACCCGAGTGAACACCCTTTCCCTCACCAGCACTTACAGTTCTATCTCTAACCTCGAGTGACTCGTCTTTCTTTTTTTCTGGGCCTCAGTTGCTCATGTATTAAACCCCATACTCTCACACAAAAACATGCTTCAGGACCCACTGCTTGGCTAAATAGAACAATCCATGCTAGCAGACTTAAAAATTCCTTGCATCCAACCTCTCTGAAAGGTGGGGAAACTGAGGCACACATGAGGAACTATGGATTGTCCCTTAACACTCACAAGCAAATAATGGAGGCAAATGCTTAATCAGTAGCAGAAGACAAGTGTCAGGTGTTATAGTAGAGGTAAGTAGAAGGGTGTGGTAAAATTGATCCCCACTGCTTCAGATATAAAAGTGGGCTGGAACCACCCTCCAATTCCAAGATACCAAGAAGTCTGCCAGTATCATGGCCCCCATCCCTCCCTGCATTTCAGTGATCATCAGGATTCTGGCCTCAGCAGACACGGACTCTGGGACAGGAAGGACACAAGCTGTCTTAGAGCCTAGCAAGGCTTAAAGCTCCAGGTAGCAGGGACTAAAGGCAGAGACTTACCAGTTACTGGTATGGACACTAGATGCCACCATTGGCTTTGCTGCCTCAGTAAGTGAGGCTGAAGGCCCACTTCTGACTGCCCTGCTTCTAGGTATTACTCCCTGTAGACCCAGGTCCCTGGCTAGAGCATCAGACTGAACACAGCTCAACTTCCCAGGACAAGGTGAGTAAGGCAATGCTAAACTTTCCTCAAGGAAGGAGCTCCTCTGCTCCCCAAATTCCCTAGGGCCCCTTCCTGATGCTTGACTCGCTCATGCTGCACCTTCTCCCTGTACCTGCTCTGTGCCCTTTGTTCTATGTAGGAGTATTTAATTAAATAGAAAATATATGAACCCACCAACATGGCACTGCCTGGTGCTGGGCTATAGAGATATCATAGTTTTCTGGCTAGGTTATATATGTTAATTTCTTGAATATAAATGTTGTGCCAGGACTTTTCCTTCCTGATGGAAGAATTGGTCTCAAGGGCTTCTCTTATCCTTCAGGGTGATGGCTGTCAGGGTGAAGCAGGGGTTGAGGGAGATTTCCTCTGGCCATCCTCTCTCTTCATTTGGAGCTGATTGGCCCTGTGGCATGCTCATTGCTCAGCCAGCAGGAAACTACAGTGGCCCAAATAGAGGTAAGAATCCCTTGACTGGCTTAATAGACACATCCATCTGTCTATCCCTCCATCCATTGATCCATCCATCTATCCATCCAACCATCCATCTGACCATCAATCCATCCATCCCTTCTTTCATACATTTCTGAGCACATTCTCATTTGGGCTTGGAGAGCTACAAGATGAGGGGAAGGCAGGGATTACAGAGATGAAAAACAGTGAATAATACTTCAAAATCTTAGAATTGGGTGTTGGTGGCTCAGGCCTGTAATCTTAGCTACTCAGGAGGCTGAGATCTGAGGATCTTGATTTGAAAGTTCTTGAGACTCTAACCCACCAGTTAACCAGCAAGAGATGAAGATGGGAATTCACAGGGGTCAAAAGTTGCTGGGATGTCAAGGGAACCACCACAAGGAGGTTTGTGGTTTACTTTGTGGAGCCCCCTCGTGGCTTTGGGGGACTGACTAGAGTAGTAATTGAGAGCACAGATTTGAGAATCTGATCTGGACTTAGGTTGGAGCTCTTTTGCAAGCTCTTTTACTTGGAGAGATTATTTA
This sequence comes from Dipodomys ordii, assembly GCF_000151885.1. Classification (NCBI taxonomy): domain Eukaryota; kingdom Metazoa; phylum Chordata; class Mammalia; order Rodentia; family Heteromyidae; genus Dipodomys; species Dipodomys ordii. The sequence goes on along the minus strand of NW_012267268.1, from coordinate 4,692,629 downwards.
ACCTCTTTGATCTTTGTAATTGTCATAGGGGCCTAAGAACACATGAGAGGGAGGAAAGAAAGCACTTAACCTAGCTCCACTCACTTTTTCATGGGAGTGACAACCATAGGCAGCAGGTGTCACTGCAGAAGAGTGGGGGCAGGAAAGGTTTTGTGTGTGTGAGGGCAGGGAGGAACATTCCACATGTGGTCTTTGAGGTGGGTTAGAGTAGACATAGGGAAAGATGCAAACAAGCAAGGGGCTAGAGGCAGTGGCATGGGCACAGGTATGGAGGGGGAGAAGAGTCTAGAAGCTTCCTGGGCCCTTCAGACTCAGAGGAGCAGAGCTCCTCATTGGCTGTCATACCAACCATTCACCAACATCATGGGTCTGTTCAGGGCTGTAAAATATGGGATGACACTAGATTCGGTCATTAAGTAAATGGGATAAAGAAATAATTGGAAAATAGATCCTGTCCGGAAGAAATGGAATTGTTCCCTGGGCTATTGTCCTTGTCCAGCTCTCTGAGTAATCTGCCAGAGCCAGGCAAAAAGGGACATCAGGATTAGGGGTGATGAGAAACTCTAGCTTGAAAAGAACCGGAAATTACCAGCAGCTGTAACAAGAGCCTTTGTCTCCTGAGCAGAGATAGAAAATAGGCTCTGAGTGCTCTCTGGAGTTGGGCACGAAGGGGAATTAAGACAGTCACTGACAGTGCAGATGCCAAACCTGAACCCCACTGCCTTCCCTGGTGGGATGAAGTGAGTAGGAGGGTGCATCAGACCCTGCAAAGGGGCGGGGTGCAGCATGCCCTCAGGCTATGCCAGCCGGAGCAGGTGACCATAAGTGAGGAGCACAGGACAGGCTCTTTTCTGCAGGTGACTCCACCTCCTGGCCTCTATAGTTCACACCCTTCCAGGAAAGCTTCTCCTGGGTACCTCCCAGTGGAAAGAAAGTGGGGGTGATGCCTATTTAGGGAGGGTGAATGGCTACCACTCTTACCAGGTGTCTGAAATCCTTTACAAAAGAACCTAGAGTGTTAGATTAAAATACCAACCTCTCCACCCCACTAAACCACTGTCTACTCCTGATCAGAAGTATGACAAAGAAGTAGCTGTCTCCTCCACCCCTGTGACCCTCCTAGCATTCACTCAAATAATGTTTTTTTTTTAATTATTAGTTTTTCCATTCTACATTGGAAGAGCACCAGCCAAGGCACTTGAGGTAACAAGAGCTTTGCCCTTAAGCTATGGAGTCTGAAAGCAATAATTTCAAGATGGCAGAATGAGCAAGATGGCGAAAACTTTCCTCCTAGAGACATTATCCGAAAAGCAAATAAACTGGGCACCTGTGATTTCTCCTGTAATCCTAGCTACTCAAGAGGCTGAGATCTGAAGATTGTAGTGCAAAGCCAGCCAAGGTAAAAAAGCCCACGAGGCTCTTATGTCCAATTAACCTGGAAGTGGAGGTGTGGCTCAAGTGGTAGAGAGCCAGCCTTGAATGAAAAAGCCAATTGAAAGCATGAACCCTACAAAGAACCCAGAATGTTGGATTAAAATACCAACACACACACACACACACACACACACACACACACACACACTCACATACTATATTACATATATTTATATAATTTTAAGAATGAAGAGGAAAAATAGAATTTTAGAAATATAACAATAAAAAGACAATTTTAAAAAATCTGGAAGTTGTACCCAAAGAAATACTTATAGACTGAAGTACAATCTTTAGGAAACAAGAGAAATTGAACATAGACTTAACTTTAAATAAGAAGTTTAGAATCCTACCATATAATCACAGTCCACTGGCTAGGTGGGGGCTATAAAGTTTGTTAAAATTGAATGAAATTAAAAATTCAATTCCTTGGTTACAGAAAAGCTTACTTCAAAGGCTCAGTAGCCACATATGGCTAGTGGTGGAAATCGAACATGTTCCTTAGGTCCAAAAGTTATATTGGAACTTCTGGTCTAGAAAAGAAATGTATAATGGAAGAAGAAGAAAGTTGAAGGTTGAATTTAACATAAGAAGAGATACTTTAATTAATAAAATCAGGGCTAGAATCCTTAAAAGATGTCCAATAAAAGAAAACCTTTAGTGAGTATTATCAATATTTTGTCGGTCGTGGGGGCTGAACTCTGGGCCTGGGCGCTGTTCCTCAGCTCTTCAACTCAAGGCTAGCACTCTACCACTTGAGCCACAGCACCACTTCTGGCTTTTTTTTTTCTGCTTATGTGGTCCTGAGGAATTGAACCCAGGGCCTCATGCATGCAAGGGAAGCATTCTACCACTGAGCCACCTTCCCAGGTGACTCACACCTGTAATCCTAGTTACTCAGGAGGCTGAGATCAGAGGATAAAGGTTCAAAGCCAGTCAGGGCAGAAAAGTGAGATTCTTACTCAAATTAACCAATAAAAAGCTAAAAGTGGAGGTGTGGTTCAAGTGGTAAAGTACCAGCCTTGAGTAAAAAAGCCAAGTGAGAGTGTGAGGCTCTAAGTTCAAGCCTCAGTACCAGCACAAAAACAAAACAAAACAAAACAAAAGCAGAGAAGGAAGATTCAACAGATCCAAAGAAATGGAAAAGGAGACATAATACATAGTCTCAAATATGGAAGGGATTTAAATAGTATTACACTTTGAATAACTGTATGCCAATAGAGTTAAAAACTTATATAAGATGCTTTTTTTTTTTTTTGCCAGTCCTGGGGCTTGAACTCAGGGCCTGGGCACTGTCCCTGAGCTTTTTTTTTTTTTTTTGTTCAAGGCTAGCACTCTACCACTTTAGCCACAGTGCCTCTTCTTGGCTTTTCTGTTTATGTGGTATGGAGGGATTGAACCCAGGGCTTCATGCATGCTAGACAAGTACTCTACTATGTAGTCACATTTCCAGTCCCAATAAGATGCTTTTGACAAGAATAAAACATAGTTGCTCAAAGAAAAAATATTTTAAAAATCTAACAATACAGCCGGTGCTGGTGGCTCATACCTGTAAGCCTAGCTACTCAGGAGGCTGAGATCTGAGGATCATAGTTTGAAGCCAGCTGGGGCAAGAAAGTCCATGAAACTCTTATCTCCGATAACCTACTCAGAGAAAGCCAGAAATGGCACTGTAGCTCAAGTGGGAGAGAGCTAGCCTTAAGCACAAAGAGGCTCAGAGATAGCACACAGGCTCTGAGTTCAAGCCCCTGGACTAGCAAAAAAAAAAAAAATCTAACAATACCAATGAGGGGAATAAAATTAAAGTTGGGCTAAGTTCCAGTGGTCATGCTTGTAATCCTAGCTATTCAGGAGGTGGAGATCTGAGAATGGTGGTTTGATCTATTCATGTTCAAGGTGCAAGGATCAACTAATTTCATCTTATACAAACAATTCTACAGAGTATCCAGATTGCAACCTATTACCATATGAACTTGATTAGTACAGCACAGAAGAGAAAGTATGATCACTAATGTAAACATTCTAAACAAAGATCTATATTGAAATAAGCAACTTATTAAAGTACTTATATATCACAAGTACTAAGGAAATATAGATGGTTTAATGTTAGAATATCTGCCAGAGAAATTCACTATATTAATTGATTTAAAATCAAGGCAAGACTACCTCTGTCACTACTACTACTACTACTACTGCTACTTTTGGTTGGTTGTTGGGTTTGAATTCAGGGGCCTGGGTGCTGCCCCTGAGCACTTTTGCTCAAGGCTAGTGCTCTACCACTTTAAGCCACAGCTCTACTTCTAGTTTTTGAGTGGTTAATTGGAGATAAGAGTCTCAAGGGGACTTTTCTGCCTCAGCTGGCTTTGAACTGTGATCCTCAGATCTCAGCCTCCTGAGTAGCTAGGAATATAGGTATAAGCCACTGGCACCAGGCTTACTATTACTTTTTGTACTAAATAATGCAATAAGACAGGAAATTTTTTAAAAAGGAACAAAAAATTAAAAGAAAAAGCCTTATAATTAATGAACATCTACACAGATTTCACAGCAAATAAACTGAGAATACTTTTGAGTATATAATTTAGCTTAAGATTAAGAGTAGTCACATATAAAAACACTTGCAAATAAGTAACATCTCAATATACCAACAATAATTAGTGCTGCAATAGAAGAAAACATTTTTAAGAATAATGGAAACAAAAAGCAAAAAGGATGTTAATGCTATATATATATATATATATATATGAATAAATTTGTTTATAAACTGTTTGTGTGCTACTATTGGGGTTTGAACTCAGGGCTTTACACTGTCATTTGGCTTTTTCATTCAAGGTGGACTCAATTACTTGAGCCATATCTCCACTTCTGGCTTTTTGCTGGCAAATTAGAGATAAACGTGAGAGGATTTTTCTCTTTGGGCTGGCCTTGATTGGCAATCCTCAGATCTCAGCCTCCTGAGTAGCCAGGATTACAAATGTAATCCATTAGCACACTGTGAAAATTATAAAATTTTATAGAATAAATTTAAGGACATCTAGGTACAGTTGTTCACAAGACCCTGTACTTGGAAGATTGCTGGAAATGTTACTTGCATCTAGCCTACGTAATGATATACAATCTCAAAAACAGAACAAAACAGAGCACTAAAGTGTAACTATTCAGATAAATAAATTGGAAGTCTCAATATCATAAAAAGGTAATTATTACCCAGTTAATCTATAGATTTAACAAAATCTTAGTGAAATTACCATCAAAATTTTAATGTAAATTAACAAATTGGTTTTTTAAATTAACTAAGAAGACTAAATGAACCAGAACTATTTTAATATATTGTGAAAAAAAAAGAATAAGGGAAAGCAAAGCATGGTAAGTAAGCAGGCATCGTACGAAGCCAGAGAATTGAATAGACTGAGGTAAATAGATAAACAGATTAGCACAAAGAGTCTACGCATGCATGGGAACTTGCTACATGTTCCAGCCTGACATGAAATGGGAACTTGCTACTTGTTCCAGCCTGACATCATAAATCTTTGGGATAAACTAATGCATAGGGTTGATATACTCAGGGCACCATAGGAAAAATTGAATTTAGACTTCACACTGGAAAGAAAAATAACATTCACATATAACATAGACCCATTTACAAAATAATGACATTTAATGACAAAGGAAATAAAACAGGCTAGTTGGGGGGGGTGGGTATTAGCAAGAGAGGGGCTCTCTTCCTGAATTTCATTGAAGAACTTTGTATGTGTGTATGAAACTGGAACAAGGAAACCGGCTGAAATTGTTTTAAGAAGAGGAGAGGCAGGACAAGGGAGAGTACAGAGGAAGTTAATTATTTTCACGTATAAAAATATTATAGGGGAGGGGCTGGGAAGATGGCTCAGTGGTAGAGTGCTTGCCTTGCATGCATGAGGCCCTGGGTTCGATTCCTCAGCACCACATAAGCAAAAAGAAAAAAGCTGGAAGT
>NW_012267268.1:4676936-4684235 GCF_000151885.1 Dipodomys ordii | reverse complement strand
TCTTCTATTTCCTTGAAGAATGAGGTTGGAATTTTGATAGGTATTGCGTTGAATTTGTAGATAGCCTTGGGAAGTATTGCCATTTTCACGATGTTAATCTTTCCAATCCAGGAGCATGGGAGGTTTTGCCATTTTTTAAGTTCTGTGTTGATTTCCTTTTTTGAGATTTTAAAGTTTTCATCATAGAGGTTCTTCACTTCTTTAGTTAAGTTAATTCCTAGGTATTTTATTTTTTGTCACACTTGTAATCTTAGCTACTCAGGAGGCTGAGATTTGAAGATCGTGGTTCAAAGCCAGCCTAGGTAAGAAAGTCCGTGAGACTCTTATCTCCAATAAACCACTAGAAAACTGGAAGTGGTCCTGTGGCTCAAACAGTAGAGCACTTGCCTTGATCTGAAGAGTGCAAGGACAGCGCCCAAGCCCAGAGTTCAAGCCCCACGACCGACCAAAAATAAAACAGCAACACAAAAACCTCAAGACTCCCCAAAAAAACTATAGGTGGAAACACAAAAGAAAGGGCTGGGAAGGTGGCTCAGTGGTAGAGTGTCTTGCATGCATGAGGCTCAGGGTTTGATTCCTCAGCACCACATAAGCAGAAAAAAGCTGGAAGTGGCGCTGTGGCTCAAGTGGTAGAGCGCTAGCCTTGAACTGAAGAGCTGAGGGACAGTGCCCAAGCTCAGAGTTTAGGCCCCATGACCAACAAAACAAAACAAAACAAGCTGGGCCCTGGTGGCTCACGCCTGTAATCCTAGCTACTCAGGAGGCTGAGATCTGAAGATCGCAGTTCAAAGCCAGCCCGGGCAGGAGAGACCGTGAGACTCCTATCTCCAATAAACCACCAGAAAACCGGAAGTGGCGCTGTAGCTCAAGTGGTAGACTGCTCGCCTTGAGCTGAAGAGCTGAGGGACAGCGCCCAGGCCCAGAGTTCAAGCCCCATGACCGACAAAAATAAAAAAAAATAAAACAAAACAAACAAACAAGACAAAAGAAACAAGAAATCACATAGTATATTAAAAATAACAACAACAAGGAAAAACCTCATGTTTCCATGTCTTGGAGTTCATTTTGCTTAGCATCATCTTGTATGGTCTATTCTGCTCATCTGCTAGGATTAACCTAGACATATAATAATTATTACAAATGAGGGAAACCATGGGGTCTATGTTTCTTTGGGTCTGGCTTACTTAACTTAATATGATTTTTTCCCCAAGTCTTTTCATTTCCTTACAAATGGGGTGGTATCATTCTTTCTGATGGAAATATAGAATTCCATTTTCTTGATCCATTCATCTACTGAGGGGTGTCTGCAATAAACATAGCTATGCTGGTAGCTTTTGTATGGCCTTGTTTGGGTAGATGCCCAGAAGTGGGATTGCTTCTACCAACAATGTAGTAGTGTTTCCTTTTGGCTACATCCCCTCCAGCATTTGTTATCATTAGATTTCTTGATTACAGCCATTCTACCTGGAGTGAAGTGGAATCTCAATGTTGTTTTGATTTGCATTTCTTTTATGGCCAGAGATGTTGAGCATTTCTTCATGTGTCTATTGGCCATTCTAATTTCCTCTTCAGAGAAGTCTTTCTTTAAGTTTTTAGCCCACTTATTAATGGGGCAGTTGTAAAATGGCTTTTCTGTATGCCAATAATGAGACAGTGAGGCTGAAATCAGGAAAGCAACTCCTTTTGTAATAGCCCCCCCCAAATACTCAGGAATTAACAACTAAAGAAGTGAAGAACCTCTATAATGAACACTTAAAAAAACCTGAAAAAGACAATTAAAGCAGAACTAAGGAAGTGGAAAAGCCTCCCATAACCCTGGATTGGGAGTATTGCTATACTCATCAATATCTCAACATTATTCTTCAATGAAATAGAGGAAGCAATCCAAAAATTCATATGGAACAATAAAAGACCCTGAATAGCAAAAATAATCCTTAGCAGAAAGAACAGTGCTGGAGGAATGTCAATACCAAACTTCAAACTCTATTACAAAGCTATAGTAATCAAAACAGCTTGGTACTGGGACAAGAACAGCCCTAAGGACCAATAGAATAGAACTGAAGACCCAGAAATGAACCTGCAGACCTATGGCCACCTAATCTTCAATAAGGGAGCCAAAAAAGTAGGATGGAAGAAAGACAGCCTCTTCAGCAAATGGTGCTGGCAAAATTGGTTAAACACATGTAGAAAAGTAAAGCTAGAGCCTTATATATCATCTTGCATCAGAATCAGTTCCAAAAAGATCACAGACCTCAAGGTAAAAGCAGATATCCTGAAAACATGACAGGAAGGAATAAGAGAAACTCTAGGGCTCTTTGGCACAGGCCGAAATTTTCTCTTTTTTTTTCTTCTTTTCTTTTTTTGTGGGTTGTAGGGCCTGAACTCTGGGCCTGGGCGCTGTCCCTCAGCTCTTCAGCTCAAGGTGAGCACTCTACCACTTGAGCTATAACACTACTTCCGGTTTTCTGATGGTTTATTGGAAATAAGATTCTCATGGACTTTGCTAACCAGGCTGGCTTTAAACTGTGATCCTCAGATCTCAGCCTCCTGAGAAGCTAGGATTACAGGTATGTCCAGCTTTGAAATTTTCTTAATAAAGACCCAGAAACAAAACAAATCGAAAAAAGGTTAGACAAATGGGATTGCATTAAATTGCAGAGCTTTTGCATGGCAAGGGATGTAGCTAGCAAGATAAACAGAACGCCCACAGATTGGGATAATACATAAAACAGACAAGGGCAATACAATAGACAAGAACCTCGTATCTAGACTATTCTTAGAACTCAAAAAATTATATGCCCCCAAAACACATCCTCAAAGATTTACTTTCAAGAACATTTTAAAATTTAGTGTTTTAGCTGAATTTCACTAAAAATCTGAGCTAAAGAGTTACATTTGGGTGGTTTACTTTGGGAAGTGATTCTAGGGAGATTGAGAAGGATGAAACGGAATTAGAGAGAGCCAGATATTGCTGTGGGCAATTGGGATGTAATTTAATCAAGGACCTCCAGAGCAATCATGCAGAATTTGCTTTAGAACCGTGTGCCTGAGATCCAGAGGTGTGCAGTATTTATACACTGGAACTTTCCTCTAGTGGGAAAGAATTGCTCCCCTAGGGTTGCCATCCTAGCTTTTCTAGGTTTTCCAGTGTACCAGGAGGCCTAGGGCAGAGAGGAAGGCAAACCTGGTGCTACTGTCAGCCTCATCTGGGGACAGCCTGTTGCCAGAGCAACCGTTGTGTACAAAGGAGCCAAGAGAATGTGAGATTGGGCTGAGAGATGACGAAGTTTCACAATAATATACAGCAAGACATAATTTCTGCAAATAACAAAAGCACCACAATAACAGTCCGCATTTTCTAAGACTACATATACATACATACATACACACATGCATACGCATGTACATACAGTGATGAATCACGTATTGCTATTTGGTTGCAAAATACTCAGATGACAATAGTCCCTTAATATCTAGTGACATTGTATTTATCTTAGTTTGTATAAACATACTGTATGATGTTCACACAATGACAAAAATCCCCTAACAAGAAATTTGTGAGAATGTAGCACTGTTGTTAAGCAACACAGAAATCTACATATACTCACACTCACATATATGACACTCATGTATATGACATTTACATATCTATTTATATGTGAATGTTATATTCACATACATGTATTTAAAATATTTGATTTGAACTTCTCAAGTTCCAAGATTGGGGGTCTGGATGGAGGGTTTGGGTCATTTAATTTTTTACTCTTTCCTCTTCCAACTGTAAAAGCAGATTAGAAACTCGAGAAGAGCCTCTCAAAAGTGATTCATAGACTTTATATAGTCACCCTCTCTTCCTGGGGGGAAGACAGGAGCACACACTCATACCAAGCAAAGGAATCCCAAGAGAATAGCTTGTGGAGTTTGGAGCACCTACATGATATAGTTCACTCACAGTACTATAACAAAATACTTGAGCCTGGAAAAATTACAAATGAGATTCCCCCCCCTCCCCCCGCCCTTTCACAGTTCTGGAGGCTGGGAAGTCAAAGAAAGCAGCAGATCCGGAGTCTAGTGAGGACTGCTGTGTGAAGCTGCAGTGTGTCTTGTCTTATTGTGCTTCTGGAAGAGACCCAAGCTGCTTCCTCAGAGGGTGGAGGGGCAGAGGAGTGAAGGGAGGCAGCCCTCTCCAGCCCTCTCCTTCTGTACTCGTCCATTCTGGAAGGCTCTGTCATAATCACTTAAGAGTCTCTTACACTGCTGCATTGGGGATTAAATTTCAACATGACTTTTGGAGGCAATACAAACATTCAAACCATAGCACCGCAAGCAGGAGGGACTGGCGTCTATCATTGATGAACGCTTGTCCCAGGAGCGCCAGAAGCGCTGGCTAGTAGAAACGTTTCGGGGGAGGGTATGTGGCAAGAGCCTGGGAGGGTTGGAGATTCAAGCTGGGTGCAGATGAGCTTTGCCTCCGTGAGAGCAGCGTGATGTCTGGTGAGATGATAAGAAATACAGATAGTAGTCTCTGCCCCTAGTCCCTGGTATGGAGGTCCAATGATGGTGGTAGGGAGAATCCTTTGTTCCAATATTTGGTAATGACCCCAGCTTTTGGCACAGAATTCCTAAATCCCCTGAGCAGCACTTTTTATTCTCATAATGAGTCTGGGATGGGGGTGTGTGGCATTCCTGGGTGAGGGAGGTTCACCAGGACCAAGTCATGCCTAGGAGCTGGAGCCTTTTGCCGCGTCTCCCTCTCTGGGTTGGAAAGAGAGTTAATACTCAAGCCTTCATTAGAATTCCCAAAGAGTGTCTGGGTGTGCTGGCAGCATGGCACCCCAGCACTAGGAGACAGATAGACGCATATGTATTCAAGACCCTCCCAGACCTTCCCTTGCAGTGTACCTCTCTTTCCTTAATCACCTCCTTTATTAGGAAGCCAGTAAACACAAGCAAAGTATTTCTACAAGCTGCCCTGGCAGATGACCTGAATCCATGGAGGGCGTGGGGAAGGGAGCCCTACATATAGACAGTTGGTCAGAAGCACAGGGCACCACCTGCGTTTGAGCTGGGCAGCCAAGGGTGGAGGAGGCAGTCTTGGGACTTGAGCCCTTGAGGTGGGGAATCTACTGCCACCTCCAGGGCAGCAGGATCAGGACAGGTCATCCACCACAGGTACAGCTGGAAAACTGCTTGATGTGGGAGGGAGTGCAGCTCTGTGCAGAGGGGCGGGTCTATAGCTGCTGTACCTGACTTTACTATAAATTGTATAAGCAGTTGTGGGAAAGCCATTCTTCCACCCTTACTTTTTTTGAGGTGGGTGCTGGTATGGAGACTTGAATTCAGGGCCTGGGTTTTTACTCAGGGTCTGGCCACTGTCACTTAGCTTTTTGGCTCAAGGCTCTACCACTTGAGCCACAGGTCCAATTTTGACTTTTTGCTGGTTCATTGGAGATAAGAGTCCCATGGATTTTCCTGCCTGCACTGGCTTCAAACTGGGACCCTCAGATCTCAGCCTCCTGAGTAGCTAGGAGTACAGGCGTGAGCTATAAGGGCCCAGATCATTCTACTCTTGAGCAAACCAAGGATGCAGGATTGTCCTAGGAGTCCAAATTCACCTCCAGGAATTAGGATCAAGCTATTTTCAAGATCCCCCAAGAGATCTGCTTACTGGGGGAAAGACCCTCAGGAAAAGGCTGTGAGAGGTAAGCTACTAGAGAGGCCAGAAAGGGTGGGACAAAAGACCAGCCAGAGAACATTGCCTGCATCTGGAAACTCCTTGTGGAGTGCAGAGACCCGTGTGTGTGTGTGTGTGTGTGTGTGTTTCTTAAAACTCACCCTGGAGTCCAAGGTAGGACAAACACATGTCCCGATTACCAACCAGTCCTCTGGATTTGCCTCCTTATTAATCTCCTCTTCTGCCACCTGGAATGTGGAAGAGCCAGAAGGTGGAGGAGGATGGTAGAGAGGGAGCAGGTAGAGCACATCACCCTCACCTGTCCACAGGACAGGTCTGAGCTGGGGAGGAGATATTCATGCAACAGAGTTTCGATAGTCCTTTGCTTGAAAATATTCCCATGGTATGGCAGCACAAAGTAACTGAAAAGCTCTGGGACAATTAGAGCCACCATCAAGGCCTGGGAAATCCTCATTGACAGGGCATGATCAGAAAGTTGTAATGTATTCAGGCTGGCTTTGAACCATGACCTCAGGGGTCATGGTTCATGCTTGTAATTCTAGTGACTCAGGAGGCTGAGATTTAAGGATTGCGGTTTGAAGCCAGACTGGGCAGGAACATGACACTTTTATCTTCAATTAACTAGCAAAATTCTGGAAGCAGAGGTGTGGCTCAAGTGGTAAAGTGCCGTTGTTGAGGAAAAAAAACCCCTAAAGCCCTGAGTTCAAGGCCCAGCATTGACAAAGAAAGAAAAAGAGAGAGAGAGGAAGAAAGAGAAAGCAAGAAAGAAAATTAGATATACTGAAGCAAAAATAAAATCATGTACCATGGGTACATTGAATATACTCATGGAGTCCTGACATTTTGTAAATCAGTTTAAAATTTTTTTCTTTTTGTAGTGTGTGTGTGTGTGTGTGTATCTGAGAGCAGTGGCACCTACTTATAGGCCCAGCTTCTAGAAAAAATGAGGCAAGAAGATAGCTGCTTAGGAGGTTGAAGCAAGCTAGGGAAATATAATGAGACCTTGTCTCAAAAAATAAATAAATGGGCCGTGTCAATGGCTCATGCCTGTAATCCTAGCTACTCAGGAGGCTGAAATCTGAGGATCATGGTTCAAAGCCAGCCCAAGCAAGAAAGTCCGTGAGACTCTTATTTCCAATAAACCATTAGAAAACTGGCTCTGTGGCTCAAGTGGTAGAGCACTCGCCTTGAGCTAGAGAGTGCAGGGACAATGCCCAGGCCCAGAGTTCAAGCCCCATGACCGACAAAAAAAAGTTGTAAAAATTATATGTATATATTTTATACATTATATAAGTGAATTAAGAATTATATATTCTATATAAATTATGTATTATATAACACAGACACATTACACATACAGATACAGAAATACATCCACAATGACATATACAAATCCATTCAGTTGTCTCTGTGTTTCTTGGGATGAAGAGATAGTTGGTTTACCTAACCACTCTCGAGTCACTTTCTTTTTTCTTTCTTTTTTTTGGGGGGGGTCTGGTAGTGGGGCCTGAACTCTGGGCCTGGGCGCTGTCCCTCAGCTCTTCAGCTCAAGGCTAGCGCTCTACCACTTGAGCCACAGCGCCACCTCCGGTCTTTTTTGCCTA
>NW_012267268.1:4675607-4676886 GCF_000151885.1 Dipodomys ordii | reverse complement strand
GATTCCTCAGCACCACATAAGCAAAAAGAAAAAAGCTGGAAGTGGCGCTGTGGCTCAAGAGGTAGAGCACTAGCCTTGAGCTGAAGAGCTGAGGGACAGCACCCAGGCTCAGAGTTCAGGCCCCACGACTGGAGCCAAAAAAAATATTATAGGGGGACCCTCTGTATAGCTAATGCATGCTAATATAGAAATCTTTTTAAAAATGACATTTAAAAAGAATTACAAATGTGGAGGTTTGGCTCAGAAGTAAGAACACTGCTTGGCAAGTGTGAGGTCCAAAATAAACATGTGAACCCTGGTGGCTCATGCCTGTAGTCTTTTTTTTTTTTGGTCAGTCATGGGGCCTGAACCCTGGGCCTGAGCGCTGTCCCTCAACTCTTCAGCTCAAGGCTAGCACTCTACCACTTGAGCCACAGGACCACTTCCAGCTTTTTCTGCATATATGGTGCTGAGGAATGGAACTCAGGGCCTCATGCATACAAGGCACTCTACCACTGAGCCGCCTTCCCAACTTCATGCCTTTAGTCTTAGCTACATACGTTGCTGAGACTTGGAGAATCCTGGTGAAGCCAGCCTAGGCAGAAAAAGTCTGTTAGATTCATCTTCAATTAGCCAATGAAAGATCGAGACTGGAGGCATGCCTTAAGTGGTAGAGGCCATATGGGAGCTAAAAAGCTGAACAACAGGGTCTTGAGTTTAAACCATAGTACCAGCACACACACACACACACACACACACACACACACACACACACACACACACACACACAGAGTCATAGCTGAATATCATTAAATTAAAAAAAATTAACAGCATTAGGAGACACTATTGAAAACTTGCTTTATTATCTAGGGCTAGAAAAGATTTAAATGAGATATACATACATGTCTTTTCTTTCTTTTTTTTACTGTTTCATTTATTTATTTATTTTTAATTTTATTGTCAAGGTGATGTACAAAGGGGTTGCAGTTACATATGTACGGTAATGAGTACAGTTCTTGTTGAACTTGTTACCCACTCCCTCATTTTTGTTCCACTTTCCTTCCCCCTAACCCACCCCCAAGTTGTACCTTTCCAACACATTGTCTTGTGAATATCACTGTTGCATTGGATCTCCCTTTGTCCTTTGTCTCATTATTTTGTTGCGTCCCTTTCCTTCCCTAATTCAGATAACTGTATATACAATACTCAGGGTACCAAAATTCAATACAGTGACAACAGAGGATAAACTATAGTTGGAGCCGGGCACCAGTGGCTCACACTTGTAATCTTTTTTTTTTTT
>NW_012267268.1:4655498-4664279 GCF_000151885.1 Dipodomys ordii | reverse complement strand
TTTTTTTTTTTTTGTGGTGGGGGGGTCCGGTCGTGGGGCCTGAACTCTGGGCCTGGGCGCTGTCCCTCAGCTCTTCAGCTCAAGGCTAGCGTCGAGTCACTTTCTGTGTTCTATATGAACCCTCATTTTGTTCTTGTGCCACCCAGCTAAATGCCCTACAGTACAGAGTAGTCTGTAATGACAGAAGATGTCATTTCACTTGCCTTTATTTGAATTTTACTAGTTCTACAGAGAGGAGATTCCATTGTGACATTCCTATGCCTGCCTGCCACGTACGCCATCAACCTCACCCCCTCCATCCCTTTCCCCTATTCCCCCTTCTTTTTTCATCCGTTTCTACAGATGTCATGGTTCCTACTGGACTTCCTGACATCCCAGGAAACTTTTGTGAAATCCTTTTTTAAGCCTCACATTTCATTCTAGTTCATGTATAAGCTCCATGTATCTTTGTGCTTGTTTTCAACATTCTCTGAATTTCCTAGGCGTGACACCACCATGTCAATCAAGGGGAGATGGCGCAGGGTTTTGTTTGGATTGTTCTCAAGGATTGCTTCTGTGTGGAGAGAAGCACACTATCAATCGTAGTGGCCTTGTGCCAGTGAGTCATCCTCCTGTTGGTCTGTGCCATGCAGCCTTGGCATTTTCTGGCATAGCTGCAGGAGTCTCACCACTCCATTGTGTCTTACAGAGTATGCCGCCTGAGCATTTGCTTAGTCAAAGATGTATTCTTTCATTATAAACTATATTGGCTGTTACAGAGCTGGGGACTAAACCCAGGGCTTCATACCTGCTAGGCAAATGCCTAGCCCACAAATTGCCTTTAATTCTTCTTAATATTATAGCTAGAGTACCATTTTTCTTTCTTTCCAGTATGAGGGTTTGAATTCAGAGCCTACGTGTGGTCCCCTCATTTTTTTTTCACTGAAGTGCTCTACCACTTGAATCACACTTCCACTTCTGATTTTTGATGGTGAATTGTAGATAAAAGTTTCATGGACTTTCCTTCCCAGGCTAGCTTTGAACCATGAACTCAGCTCTCAGCCTCCTGAGTACCTAGGATTACAGAAGTGAACTATTGGTACCTGGCTCATTTGATTGTTTTTTTTTTTGAGATGCATATTTGTAGAAATATTGTAGTATTATGGATATGTTTTTAAATTGAAAAGTAATGGTCATTAGTAGTTATTTTCAAGAGATGTAGCTGAGCTGGGTGCTTGTGGCTTATGTAGTCCTAGCTATTTGGGAGGTTGAGATCTAGAGGATCAAGTTGCAAAACCAGTTTGGGAGGAAAAGTCCATGAAGTACTACCTCTACAAATAATCAACCAAAAGCAGTGCTGAAGTCATGGTTCAAGTGGTAGAGTGCAAGGTAAGCAAGTGTGAGATCTTGTGTTTAAACTCCACTCCAGAAGACAGAGATAGAGATACACACACACACACACACACACACACACACACACACACACACATACATAGACAGGGACAGAGAGAGCAGGACTGATATTGTTAAGGAGCCCTGCTTACTCTGAAAGATCAAGGTTGTAAGGTAGTATTCTCCCTTGCTAGCCACTGGCTTGTGGACTTGTGATATCATTCTAGTCAGTGAGATATTTGAGGGAAGTCTCTCTGGAAGTTTCTTTAACCCTATAAACAGAAAGGAAGAGCTGGTTCCTTTTTCTATCTATCTCTGGCTGCATGTTTTTTGGCCATACCTGACTTTTGTAGCCACAAGGTTAGGAAAGCAGGGACAATGTCCACAACCAGTCACATTACTGTTAAATGACCAATCAGGGGCCCACCCCTCATTTACATTTAGTCTACTTGTAAATCAGAGAGGTGAGACTATGACTGGATATCATTGCCATTTTATTTTGTTCTTATTAAATTGCTTTCCCAGAGAAAACAAAAATCCAACAAACTAAAAATCCCCTCTGGAGGGGATGAAAGCAATAATGTAGGATAGAAGAATATAACACTATAAAATGTTAGAATGAAAAGTCAGTCTCCTACTAGCTGCCAATCTTTCCTAGAGGCAACGAAGTTTCTCATGCAATTTTCTAGAAATACCCTATGCCTACATAAGCACATACATATGTACAATCATTTTAAGTTGAAAAATACCAGTAAGTGGAAATTTTATATAAGACACATAACCTACAAAATATTCCAGGCTACATTAGCCTAGCCTGCCTTAACTGTACTTATAACACTTAACATAAGCTTACAGTTAAATATCATAACATAGTGTTGAGCATCTCATGGAACTTATTGAGTACCTATATCCAAACAGCCTTGGCAACATAGCACATTGTGGGGTCTTGACTGTTTTCTCTTGTGATTGGGAGGTGGACTGAGAATTGTGGCTGGCTACTGTTGCTCTGAATCACAAGCGAGGATCCTTCTGTGTGTTCACAACCAAAGGCCACAGTTCAAAGCATGGTTTGTACTGGTGCAAATTGAAAAATAAGATTTGAACCCTCATAAATTGGGGACTGCCAACATATATGTATTTATGTGTGCATATACTCACATATACTCTTTTCTTCCTTCTTTTCTTCCCTCTCTTCTTTCCTTCCTTCCTACTTTCTTTCTCTTTCTTGTTTTAAAATAAGTTTTTTTATTGTGAAAATACTGTCCAGAGGGGTTACAGTTACATGAGCAAGGTAATGAGTACATTTCTTATGTAGCATTGTTGCCTCCTCCTTTGTTTTTCCCCTTCCATCCCATCCTTTCCACCTCTTCAACTATACAACCCCCCATCCCCGGCCTAAATTGTAAAGTTTGTTTTTTGACATAGCGTCTTGTACATCTCACTGTTGCAATGGGTCAATCTGTCTCCCTATTTAAACATGTTGTTTTTTCCCTTCTCCTCCCCAAATTATGCCAACATCAAATACAGTAAAAACAGGGGTTATACCATGGGGGAGGGACATACAAAGCAACAAAAAAAATCACATGGTACCTTATAAATACGTTAGAAACAATGGCAAGGAAGAAAAAAAACCACTTGTGTCCCTAGTTTGAGAATCTGGAAGAAAGATTGACATGCCAAAACTAAACCAAGATGAGTTAAACCAACTTAACAGGCCCATAACAAGCATTGAAATAGAAACAGCAAGAAACTTCCCATCTAAGAAAAGCCCGGGACCAGATGGATTTACAGAGGAATTCTACAAGGCCTTCAAAGCAGAGCTCACACCAGTACTCCTCCAACTCTTCAATGAAATTGAAAGAGAAAGTTCACTACCCAACTCATTCTATGAAGCCATCATAACCCTCATCCCAAACCCAGGCAGGGACCCATCAAAGAAGAACTATAGACCCATTTCTTTGATGAACAGCAATGCAAAACTTCTCAATAAAAATTTGGCCAACTGACTTCAACAACTCATCCAAAAAATCATACACCACAATCAAACAGGGATGCAAAGCTGGTTCAGTATATGCAAATCAATTAATATAATTCATCACATCAACAGGAGCAAGGATAAGAACCACATGGTTATCTCAATAGATGCAGAAAAAGCATCTGACAACATCCAACACCCCTTTATGATGAAGGCTCTGGAAAAACTAGGAATCCATGGAACATTCTTCAATACAATAAAGGCTGTATAAGACAAACCTACAGCCAGCATTATACTTAATGGTGAAAAACTGAAGCCATTTCCTGTAAACTCAGGAATGAGACAAGGATGTCCACTCTCTCCACTTCTCTTCAATCTTTCTCTCTTTCTTTTGACAGTGTTTGGGGATCAAATCCAGGCCCTATAGTGTTCAAGAGCATGTTATATTCCAGCTTTGGTACTTAATTTTTTTTAAAGTTGGAAACTTCATATAATATGTAACTTGGTAATCTTCTTTCTGCCTACAAATGATCCAGTTTTGAGGACAGTAAAAATGGTTTCTCATTAGAGAGCCTGCCAGTCTTGCTAGAAAAGCAACTGGAAATTATTTCAAAATTGTTTCAGGGCCACCCTAAATTTAAAAAGAAAATAGGTCAACACAGGCTGAGAAGGTGGCTCGGTGGTCGAGTGCTTGCCTTGCATTCATGAGGCCCTGGGTTCGATTCCTCAGCACCACAGAAGCAGAAAAGGCTGGAAGTGGTGCTGTAGCTCAAGTGGTAGAGCACTAGCCTTGAGCTGAAGAGCTGAGGGACAGCACCAGGCCCAGAGTTCAGACCCCACAACAGGCAAAAAAAAAAGTCAACAATATGTATGATAAGTTTTTTCCTCTTAACTACTTTGTTGAATTAAGCTTCATAAAACAGTGTTGTAATTTGTCATCAGGCTGTATTGTTCTAGCTCCAGATGAAACAGAGAGGCCTTCTATATAAAATGTATTTATGTAGAACTTAATGTTTGAGATGGATCAGAGGATTATTGAGTATTTAGTGTGTGCCAGGTACAAGCTAGACACTTAATTTTTAAAACAGAATGAAGTTGATGATGTGGCTACATCACCAGAAAACTGCTCAGATGAGTTGTACACATCAGCCCTCTGAAACGCAGGCTTGGTACCCAAGTTGCTTAGTTTCCAGATGGTATATTTTGGTATTTCATTTTTTAAATGTATTATTGTTATTGTATATTCTGAACAATTATTTTCTTTGTGTCTTGTCCAGCAACTATGGAGTTAGGAAGTCAAGTATCCTTGTTATTACTTGGAGATTACTTACAGAAGTCATGTTCTTAATACTCCGAAGTAGAAAACTACATGCTAGTATAATGCTTTTTTCACTACCTATTCTGCTTTCCCCCCTCAGGTTGTCACTTTACTTTCCGTATTTAACTGTGGCCCTTCTTCTGTTTCTAGGCTGCTACGATGTGAGCTGTTCTGCTATACCATGCTCTCCCTCCTATCACACAGATACTTCTGGAAATGCAGCCTGACAGAAGATGTGAAAGAAAAGTCCTCTCTTTTTGGCTTAAGAAACAGAAGTAATGGCTGAAAACTCCACAAATTTAGTAAGAAACATAAACTCACAGATACAAGAAGCTTAGTGACCCCCAAATCAGATAAGTTCAAAGAACTTTTCTTCTTGACATATCATAATCGAACAATGAAACACCAAACAGAAGGGAAATCTTGAAACCAGCTAGAGGAAAACAATCTTATATAGATGCAATAGTTAATTTTATATATTATGTCTATTTTAGCTGGCCACATTGCCGGGATATTGGGTTCAATGTTGTTCTGCATGTTCCTACGAAAGTATTTTTCAGTAAAACTAACATTTTTTAATTGTGGAGTGCTCATTTTTTCTTTTAGTATTTTAATATTAGTTTACATCAAGACCCTAGCTGCAAAATTAAAGTGAAAGGATTTGGAGGCATGACTGTAAGGTAGAGAGCACTTGCCTCACAAGGACTAGGATAAGAGTTCAAATGTGGATCCTTCAAGAAGGCACAGTTCTGGCAGAAGGGTGGATAAAAACATGGGTGGGGCTGAGGAAGCCAGTGCTTGTACCTCTGCCTATATCAGAGATGCTCAGAGGATCTCCTTATGTCTGGGTTGGTGGGGAGAGCCTTGGGATTGGAGCTGAGCCTCAGTTTCCCCTCTGTATACATTTGTACACATTCCCATTCCCCTCTTTCTCTACTATACTCTCATAGAAAAACAAAATAAGGCAGGCATCAGTGGCTCATGCCTATAATTCTAGCTACTAAGGAGGCTGAGATCTGAGGATCAGAGTTTGAAGCCAGCCAGGGTAGGAAAGACTGTGAAACTCTTACCTCCAATGAATCACCAAATAGTGGTGGCTCAAGTGGTAGAGTGTCAGCCTTGAGTGAAAAAACTTAAGGGAGTAGTCAGGCACCACTGGCTCATGCCTGTAATCCTAGCTACTCAGGAGGCTGAGATCTGAGGATCGTGGTTCAAAGCCAGTCTGGGCAGGAAAGTCCGTGAGACTCTTATCTCCAATTAACCTCTAGAAAATCAGAAGTGGCACTGTGGCTCAAGTGGTAGAGTGCTAGCTTGAGCTGAGAGCTCAGAGACAGTGCCCAGGCCCAGAGTTCAATACCCATGACAAATTAAAAAAAAAAAAAAAAAGCTAAGAGACAGCATCCAGATCCTGAGGACAAGCCCCATACTAGCACATACAAAAAAAACGAAAGGAAAATAAGAACAACGTATTTTGCCCTAATTACTATGTTGTTCTCTCTCCTGCCTTACTCATCCAAATTCTCTGAGCGTTGCTTTGTCTCTACTTCCTTTCTTTCCATCCATTTCAACCATCAGTTGTAAAGCTGTTCTTGTCTATTCTCTAGTAGAGTCTCATTGCAGCCCAGCCTGGCCTGCCCCCAGCTATGGCTGTGGCTGCATCCTGTCAGGGAAGATCCCCAGGCCCCACAGACATTGTGGCACAGCCTGGTGTGAAGGTCACCCCTCCAGATTCATGGGCCACACACTGACCTGGGTTGAATTCCGGCATGAGGCAAAGGTACTGCAGTAATAAGGAGGTACAGACATCACTTGGGGCAGGAACCAGGGAAAAGAGGACAAGGCTTCACAGAGAACCCACAGAATCATGCTGATGGAAAGCACTAGGCTTTAAAAAACTGTAATAATGAATAAATGATATTGACTTCCTGTCTTTGTGTGTGTGTGTGTGTGTGTGTGTGTGTGTGTGCGTGTGGTTGTGTGTGCTTGTGCACAGTAGTCCTGGGGCCTGGGCACTGTCTCTGAGCTTCTTTGGCTAGAGGCTAGTGCTCTACTACTTGAGCTACAGTTCTAATTCTGTTTTTTTTTTTTTGATGATGATGATAATGAATAAAAAAGGAATGAATTCAGCTTTATTCAAAAAAGGTTAGCCTGTGAGATCCTAGCTATTCAGGAGTCTGAGATCTGAGGGTCAAGATCTGAAACCAACTGGGGCAGAAAATTTCCTGAGACGCATTTCCAATGAACCAGCCAGAAGTGGAGGCATAGCTTAAATAGTAGAACACTAGTCTTGAGCAAAATAACCCAAGGGAGCATAGGCCCTGAGTACAAACCCAGTCCTGGCACCCCACCCCCCAAAAGTCAGACTGCTAGGTAACCAAAGACTGGATGAGTGGAGCTGTCTTCTCTCTAGCACAGCATAGGGAGAGACAACAAATTACCAGTGAATTCAAGACCTAAATGCTGAGTGCCAACCACTGCTATCTTTACAGAAAGAGAAACAATTAGACACCCGGTGCCTTTGCATGGAAAAATACCACACCACCTTTGAGGTAGTCTTGCCAAAAGTTCTAACCCTCATCTGATCGAGTTCCAAGTTCTAATTTGCAGAAATACAGAGGATCAGGGATGAGTAATGTGCACTGTAGGGGGAGGGTTGGGGGTTGCAACCAACACGATCCAGACTGGGAAATTTAAGAGGAAATCAATCCAATTTGTTCAGCAAGCAAGTGAGGGGAGGGGGGAATGGGTAGATGAGAAGGTAGAGAGGTAGAGAAGGAAGAGGAGGAGGTGGAACGGGAAAGAGGAGGCCAAGAAGGAGGAAGAGGAAGAGAAGGAGGAGGAGGGAAAAAAAAGATTGTTGAGGAGATTCTAGATTAAAAGAAGCTTTGAAATTCCATTTTTAGCAGCAGTGCCTGAACTTTATTTGGTTTCTGACTCAAACAAATTGTGATAAATAGTATGGCATTTAGACAAATGGAAATTTGAACAGTGCCCAACCATTTGATGATATTAAACAATTATTGTTCCTCTTTGTAGGCAAGATAATAGTCTTGTGGATATAGTTTTAAAGAGTTGTTATCTTGTAGGGTTTGGGGGCTCAGAAGACAGTATCCTCAAAGCATGGCACCTTGGCACATGGAACACTTTGAACAGAAGGGTCACTGAAGGGTCTTAGAAGCACCCTTGGGAGAAAGGATGTTCTGAAGGTCCCCTGTCTCCCCAAGGGCAAGATGGAAATCTCCCTTTCTGAAGTTCTCATTCCCAATTCTCCCACAGAAGGAACTCAGTTGCATCTGATATCCCAGTAAAAGGGAGTAGGGGGAGGTGTGAACTTGGCTGGCAGGAAGGAGGGCAAGTATGCCATCACTCCTAGATAGCTGCAAGCTATTGTCTTGTCTTTGGGGCTCATCGGACTCTCCTAAGAACAAGGTGGAACTCCGTAAATTAGCCTGTGCTGCCTTTTCCTCTTCCTATGGAGAGGCCACCTAAACTTCTGTGCCTGAGCTGTGTCCTGGCTCATCATTCTCCTGTGATCTTATCACATATGAAACTAACTCGTGACTCCCTTTCTCCCTTAGTCTATTGTCAGTTTGTTGCAGCTGATTTGAGTTTCCGAGAGAAGGCAAAATGCCTTTACCACTACAATTCTCCATGCCAGGTGCCAGTGGCCCACACTTACAATTTGAGCTATTCTGGAGGCTGAGATCTGAGGATCAAGATTTGAAGCCAGACCAGCAGGAAAATCTGTGAG
Organism: Dipodomys ordii; assembly: GCF_000151885.1. Lineage (NCBI taxonomy): Eukaryota > Metazoa > Chordata > Mammalia > Rodentia > Heteromyidae > Dipodomys > Dipodomys ordii. Next base: position 4,655,864 of record NW_012267268.1, on the reverse strand, counting down.
TTTCTTATTTGCAATTAACCAGCAAAACAAGCCATAGTGGAGCTCTGACTAAGTGGCATAGTGCCAACATTAAGTGAAAAAGCTAAGGGACAGCTCCCTGGCCCTGAATCCAAGAGTACACATGTGCATGTGTGTGTGTGCGCGCGCACACACACACACACACACACACACCACAGCCTAATGATCTGGGGGTGTGGATCAAGCAGTAGTGTGTATGCATGTCCTGGGCAAAAGTAGGAATAATTTCAATACTACAAATGATGTTGGTGGTTAAGTAAGTTAACATTTATAAAGAGAGTCCTGGAACACTTTTTTGCTTAAAAATTTTTATTGTAAAGTTGTCATGTCCAAAACGAGCTTTACAAC
>NW_012267268.1:4654170-4655161 GCF_000151885.1 Dipodomys ordii | reverse complement strand
AAGAGCTGAGGGACAGTGCCCAGGCCCAGAGTTCAGGCCCCATGACCAGACCCAAAAAAAGAAAAAAAAAACAAAGAAGAAAACAGCCACAGAAGGTGGTAAACAAAAGAAAAAAAGGAAAGAAAAAAACCAACTACCAGCAGTACAATAAAAAAAACTTCTTGCCTCCATTTCAGTAAGCATCATTCCACAGCAGGCTCTTAATGTTAGTTGCATTGTTATTGCTTTTTTGTTCCTCCCCATCCCTGGGCACTTACCTGAGTGCCCCACTTTGACTTACTTGTGCCATGGGTATAACTGGAAGGCCCAGCATCTTTGACTGGGAGTCATGTAGCCTCACCTGTAGTACAATGTGGTCAGTGAGCAGGAATTATCCAGGGGTGGGAAAGAAATGCAAAGCCAACCTCCAGGCACCAGATTCAGCTTCTGCCCTAGGCAGAAGCCACCCCTCTACCCATCAGCCGAGCAATTTTCTCTAGCCTCCCCAGAGTGGATCTGAATAAGGGCTTCCTCAACTTTATGATCCTGATCTGAGGGTTATGGTTTGAAGCCAGCCTGGGCAGAAAAAAATCTGAGAGACTCTTATCTATGGCTCCTGTCATGGAACACCAACCTTGAGTGGAAAAAGACCAAGTGAGAGCTCGAGGTTTTGTGTTCAAGCCTCAGTACTGGCATAAAAATTCATCCAATAACCCATAGTTACTTGAAAGTATTACAAGTTGAAGGTGCACCGAACATACCTAAGCTGCTTAACACCATAGCTCAGCAACACTGCAGTGCAAAGTTAGTTGTTTCCTTTGTGTTTGTGGCCCGAGGCACAACTTTTACTGAATGTGTGTTGCTTTGAAAAATAGAAAACTTAGTGGGGGAATAGAGACACACACCTGTAAACCCAGCACAAAGAAGAAGAAGAAGAAGAAGAAGAAGAAGAAGAAGAAGAAGAAGAAGAAGAAGAAGAAGAAGAAGAAGAAGAAGAAGAAGAAGAAGAAGA
>NW_012267268.1:4631624-4653993 GCF_000151885.1 Dipodomys ordii | reverse complement strand
TGGACAGAGCTGGACAGTGAGGAGGAGGAGAAAAGCCCAATAAATGAACCATGGTTAACCAGGAAGTTTTAGTTCTCCCTCCCCCACATCCCACATCTGCTTCCTTGGCTGCTAGGGTCTTTAATCTGGAGCCCCTGGGGGCTGGTGAGATGCTGTCTGTGGTCCCTGCCTGCCGCCTGCCTGTGACAAGGGCATTGGCAGCTGTGCTGCAGTCCCCAGGGGAGCCCTGCCTGGGCTGCAGTGGGAGGGACACCAGCAGTTGGGTGTGGCTGGAGCGTGGCCTATGTGTGGGCACTGGTACAGAGGAGAAGTGAGCCAGAGCCAGCTCTGGGTGGTGACTGAGCCCCAGTGGCATCAGTGTGGCTCTGGCAGGCTTGAACATGGCTTTTAGCTTCCTGGAGAGAGGTTACTTAGGTGCAGCTGTCTACAAAATGGGGCTCCAGGAGAGAGGCTGATGACCACTGTCCCCGTGTGTGGGGTAGTCTGTGAGCAAGGTGATAGATACCAGCCACAAGTGCCCAGGGAAGCTTGCTCTCTCCCTCCCCACAGAGGAGGGCACGAATGACCAGAAGGCTTCATCTTCCGCAGAATGGCAGGAGTGGATTTTTGTCTTAGAAGTCAGGTGGGAGGGTTTGGAGTCTGTTTTGGGTTGAAGACACTTTGCCCTTACCAAAACTCAGCATGGCAGTGTTGGGAAATGGGGCCTAGAGAGGTATTTCTATTATTGCCTTCTTTGCTGGTTTAGTTACCTGGAAGCTAGCTATGATCTTCAGCTATCTCTCTTTTCTTCTGCATACACCAGTTTGCGCTGGACAGCTCCACTGTGCAGACAGCCACACCATGCTGCTGGAATTCTTAACCCTGGAACCAGGAGCTAAAGAAATTTCTACTCTTTATAGATTACAGTTGCTCTGTTAAAGGAACTGACAACCAGAAAAGGAGTTTGGAGGAAGAAGGCCCAGCATGTGGAGAGAGGGGCTCAAAGGCCTAGGATGATGCTTCAGAGTGACCATGGGAGACAGGGCTGTGCTTAGCCACAACCTGGCCCCTGGTATGGGCTGGTTGGGGCTCTGCCTGTCGCCCCGCAGACATTCCTATGAGTAACATCTGGTGACAAAGGGCCATCAGGGCACCCATTCTGAAAAGAGAAGAGGTTCTATTCAAAACATGAGAGAAACTGACCCTCATGTCCTTCCTCTAGGATGTGTTAGCAAGGGGACAAGTCTTTTTCTTTTGTCAGCTTTCCCCAAATCATGAAAGAAAGGGATGGAGGCAGAGAAGGTGAACCACAGGCTTGGCAAAGTCAGCAGGAGGAGGGCAGCCTTGATGAATCCATGAGGAAAAGACCACAGGCTTTCAAGAAAGGCAGGCTGGGTCAGGAACAGAGCAGCTGGGAAGGAGCTAGCAGAGAGCTGAGGGGAGAGCTGGTTTGAGCTATTGCTGGTGGAGGTGTCAGGAAAGGCTTTGTGGTAGGGATTCCCTATGCCAGGGAATGTGGCACCTAAGCAGCTGTCAGGAAAGCCATGCCCCAGATGCCACACGGGCATCAGGCAAACAGATGGCCTCCCCAGAGAGGCAGTGACAGAGACGAGCACAGCAACAGTCAGACAGTAGGTGACGGTAGTTCCTGTCTAGCCCTCTCTTCCCAAGTCAACCCTCATGGGACACAGAACTCATCAGGGACTGGTAGGGAATAAAATGACAGCTCTCATCTTCAACTCTGTGTGTGTGTGTGTGTGTGTGTGTCATAAACTGGATAAAATATTGGGTTTCATTGTGCCATTTTCATACCTCCATTTAATGTACTTTGGCCATATTCACCCTTCTGCTTCCTTCTCTTGTCCCTTTTGTCCCTTCACTTTTTAACTCAAGGTTGGCTGTTCACTACTTGAATGTTTTGGTGGTTAACTTTCCTGCCTGGCTTCAAACCGGGACCCTCAGATCTTAGCCTCATGACTAGCTAAGATTATAGATGTGAGCCACTGGCACCTGGTGAAGTTTCTTTCTTAGTGGAAGGATTGGCCTTGTCTTTTTCCTTTCTTTGGTTACAACCAGTTCACAACTATTGTTCCATTTCTTTTCCCTGCTTTCAATTCAATTTAATTCTGACATTATCGGAGTTGGTGCAGGCCCTGTTGGGCCCCCTCTTAATTTGCTAATCGCAGGTAGTAGGCCCCTACGTTATCTGTAGGTTACTTACAATTTCTATTCCACTTGGCTACAAACCCAAGATTCCCACCACCCCTTTCCTGGGCTTGATTATTTGGGAGTGTGGCTCACAGAACTATGAAACTGGTTTACTTACAATTACTGATTTATTCCAAAAGATTTTTAAAATATTTAACAAAGGATTTAGCAAAAGATATTTTAAATATTTTATGAAATCTTTGATTTCATTGCAAGTGAACAGCAGATGAAGAGCTACCCTACCAAAGGTGGGGCTTAGAACAGCCCCAAGTGTAGGTGCTTCTGTCCCCTAACAGTTGGGACATGCTATACTCCGCTGGATATGGGTATGTTTTTGTTCAATAATCTGAAAGCTCTTAGAGCCCTGTGTGTCTGAGGTTCTATGGAAGCTTTGCTATATAGGTGTGGTTGATTGAATCTTTTGTTTGATATTGTGATCAACTCAATTTTCAGATTCTGTCTTCTCTCTGGAGGTGGTTAGTGGGTGAGAGCAGGTGGAGCACAGTTAGGTCCCTGGACAGCCAGCTCCAGCCTGGTTATACAGGACGTCAGCTAACAGTGTGTGTGTGTGTGTGTGTGTGTGTGTGTGTGTGTTCGAGTATTGAGGCTTGAACTCAGGGTCTAGACATGTTCCTTGCCTTTTGTGAACAAGGCTGGTGCTCTACTACTTGAGTCACAGCTCTGCTTTTTTGCTGGTTAATTGGAGATAAGAGTCTCATGGACTTCCCTGCCCAGCTGTCTTTGAATCGTGATCCTTAGATCTTAGCCTCTTGATGACTCTCATGATTGTGGCGGGATAGAATGTTACTGGTTGAAAGACAACACCATCTTGGGCTATCTTAAACCTTTTACTTTCAATCTCTGTCTTTGACTCAATATTCTCATGTCCATTAGGTAAACCTCTCAGAAGTTTCTGGCTTAACAGAATATACTGATAGCTACCACTAATGTGAAGCCAAGAACCTATTACATAATATCTTCCTGGAGGAGATATATCCCTATTTCTCCATTGTGCAGCTGACCTACCTATGCCCCACCAACACAGCTGTGTATTGAATATTGACTTATGAGTTTCTTTGTTCTTGACTTTAAAAACATATCTCTTTCATGAGGGAACCCATCATTCTAGGTGGCTTGAACCTGTGTTCCAGGGCCATACTCATTCAAGTATTTTCTTATTTCCTTTATAGCAGAGTTATTTTACAGGTCTAGTATCTTTACATTAAAGTTTTAGGGGTTATATGTCAAGAAATGAAGCTATAGATGAACGCACATATTAATTGCAGCATAACTATGTTATCACAACTACATACAACCAAGTTCTCCAGCGCCTACCAAGTCTTCAGATCACAGTAGCCCCAGCTGACATGGGAATGTCACCCCTTGACAGATCTCAAGACAGTACTACCTGGCCAAACCACTCCCAAATCCCTGAGCTACAGATTATGGCTTTTCTAAGACACTAGGTTTGTGGATAATTTATTACACTCAGGAGAGGTGGGGGGTGGTGGGGGGGGAGAGAGGGAGAGAGAGAGGGAGGGAAGGAGGGAGGGAGGGAGAGAGAGAGGGAGAAAGGGAGGGAGGGAGGAAGGGAGGGAGGGAGAGAGAGAGAGAGAGAGAGAGAGCATTCAACCATGAGAGCCTTGACTTTTCCCTAAGAAAAACATTTCTGGATGAGTCAGGCATGAGACTAAAGCAGACTTAGAACACACATTTGAAAAGGTGAAGTGCAAACATGAGACAAACCATTCTCTTTAGGATACACGTGTTTTGGGTTTCTGTTATATATTGATCTTCTTTGTACTGACCATCTAGCTAGTCAATTACCAGCTTTAAATGTGCTGGTAGTCTTATCTGATCTTTCCTGTCTTATGTTCTGTGACTTCAAATAGTGAGAGGGTCAAATGAGAGGGCACATATTTATTTACTGTTATTTACAGGAACAAGCTCAATTTTTCTAGCTATACTTTAACATATGCTTTCTCTAAAGTCCAGTATATATATGTATATATACATATATACATATATATATATATATATATATATATATATATATCTCCTCTGTGGGGACACTATGAAAAGTTTATCTTAATGTTTTACTTCTTTTTCTGTTTTTCCTTCCTTGTCCCTATCTCAAAAGGACAAAATTACAACAGATTTAGTATAAATATCACATATATATGTATATATATATTATTTTATAATCAGGCAGCGTCTTGTTCTGTGTACTACAATGATTGTTCCTGATGATCTGAGCAGAGGAGGTAGACCTTAAAGGTGAAAAGGGCTAAGGAAGTCAGTAATGGAAAACAAAAAGTGATGGTTCACTCTTGTAATCCTAGCTACACCGAAGGCTGAGCACAGGAGGATCAAGGTTCAGAGCCAGCCCAGACATAGTTTGTGAAACTCCATCTTCAAAGTAACTGGCAAAACAGGGCTGGAAGTGTGGTTCAAGTGATAGAATACCAGACAAGCAAGCTGAGTAAATGTGAAGCCTTGAGTTCAAATCCCAAAGCTGTAAAAACCAACTAACCAAACAAACAAACAAAAACCCAAACATGGACAAGTAGTTCCAGAGCTTCTTTCCTGGTAGAGGTAAGAGCAAATAGGACTTCCACCTCTCAAGTGGCTTGTTTGAGAGTTTGGCTGTGTTTTTCTCTCTTCCCATATCCAGAAGACAAACTGAACAGCTTAGTTTGTCTTAGTGACTTAGAACTTGAGCATGCGGGAGTCCATTTTGATTGTGTCTATTGGGCTCTGTCTTAAACCAATGGTCTCCGACATATTTTATTTAACACCGATGTAATACTGTGGCAGAGCTTTTAATTGTATCTCCAGTGGGGTTCATGGTCCATAAGGGTATGTGAGAAAACCCTGGGAACATGGGAAGAAAAGATGAGACTTTTTATTTCTGTGCGTTTTAAAACTAGACATAAGAAATTGTCTCACTGATATTTAGTGTGCAGAAAGACAAGGCTCCCCCAGGTGCTGGATGGTCATGTGGCTTGCAGGATGGTTTCCCCAGGTATCTGAGGACCAGGACAGTGGAGCTGCACTTACTCACTTTCCACCTGTGATTCATGTGCAGGTAGACACATGTGTGGATGACTTGGTTCAGATCTACTCAAACAAATCTCCCAAAGTAGACATGTTTGGAAAAGTGCCTCAGAGACTTCAAGGACTAATGATGATACATGTGAACATGAAGAGATGGGAACGCTGACATGGCTCTCCTGGGAGGGGCTCTTTGTCAGATGCAAGAAAAGGAATGAGAAGAGACTTACTTATCAGATCTGTCAGCTCAAATACCTTTTCCCACTAATATGCTATTACAATTATCCTTTAGCAAGAACATGTTGTGGCTTTCTTTGGTGCCTCTAACCAGTAAAATTAAAACAACACCGTGAAAATATTTATTCAATCTTTATATCATTTATTTACTTCATCTTTATATCATTTATTTATTTGTAATGATGGGGGTTGTGTGTACTGAGCAAGCATTCTACCACTGAGCTATGCTCCTAACCCTTCTTTTTTTTTTTTGCTGGTCCTGGGCCTAGAACTCAGGGTCTGGGCTCTATCCCTGAGCCTCTCTATGCTAAAAGCTAAAGCTTTACCACTTGAGGGGCCACAACATCACTTCTGGCTTTTTCTGCTTATGTGGTACTGAGGAATTGAACCCAGGGCTTAATGCATGCTAGGCAAGCACTCTACCACTAAGCAACATTCCCAGCCCTCATCCCTCTTTTAATGCATACTTTTGCATTAGATTTCTGGGGACATACTTTGAAAGGGATGTTGGTACTTCTGCTCTTTTCTGTCTCTCTTTTTGCTTCTGATCACCATGAGATGAGCTGTACTATAGGCTCATATGCAATGGAGTCATCTGAGCATGGACTGAAGCTGTGAGCCAAAATAAATCTTTCTCATACATTTCTTTTTTACAGTAACAAAAAGGTAAATAATGTAGATACGTTGCTCAAAAGAACTTCAGGGTCTGGATATTTCTACTGGGTCTGGTTCACCTTGAAGGGCCATGGTCCTCAGGACAAACCATTTCCAGAATACAAAGGAACAGGACAATAGGGTGGTCTGCATCAAGAGGAGCTAATGAAGATAGGAGATCTTCCACATTGAGTGAGTTTGAACATTTAAGACTCTGAAGGGGAGCATTAGACTAGCGTGGAAGTAGGTAACTTATCTACAAGTTGCAAGAAACTCCTTAACGAATGTGAAGCTGTGGATGATTACTTGCTGCTCCTCTTACTACCCCATCCCCAGCTTCCCTAATTTTCCTATACAGTCTTCTTCCCCTTTTCCTCTCTCCTATAGCCCTTCTCTCCTATGTGGCCTCACTCTCTCTTAGCTGTATCTGTTTCCTCCTGCCTGGTCCCCACCTGTCCCCTTGTTCTCTTTTTCTAATTACCCCCTCTTCCTTTTCTTGAACTACCTCCTTTCTAACCCCTCCCCACACCTGCCTGTCTCCTACTCCTCTTTCTATCCCAGCTCAGTGAGCAGAGATTGGAGGTGAGTAAGACATGAGTACAAGGAAGCTTTTGCCACTTCCTTTCTGTGCAACCCCAGGGCCATTCATCACATTCTATCTGCATCCTTCAAAAGTGGAAAAATAATCCAGCCTTAAATATTCTCTTCAACATTGTTTACAAGAGTCAAACTTTAGAAATAAGCCAATAAGCATCCATATAAAGCTGCATGGATGAAATAGGAAATAGAAATAAGATGTATATGAATCGTATATTCTGGAGTAGCATGTATTTACCCAAAAAAGTGAGTGAGATTGGATGCTGGGGTTGTGGTTCAGGTGGTAGAACACCTACTTACCAAGTGTGAGACCTTGAGTTCAAACCCCAGTACTGCCAAAAGGAATGGTGCACACAGGAAGGTGTGCAAGGCTGGGTACTTGGGAACTGACAATGAGTGCATGAGTCACCGGCACTTGGTGCAGTATGGTTCCACTCTGATGGCCATGGAAAATTATTAACTGTGGTCATCCCTGAGGATTGAGTGAAAGGGAGAGAGATATTTTAAACTTCATATTCCTGTTTGATTAAAATGTCATTAAAACAAACATATTAATTACGCAATGCAATTTTTTTGGCAAGGAAGAAAAAACATTTGGTAGTCCTTTTCTGAGAGTGCTGAGTATCAAGTGACACCTACGAGAGAGTTCTGGGCAACAGGAGAGAGTGTGTATGCGTGTAGGATTATTTCATTCCTCACTCATCTATTACTGGTTCACTTTGCTGTGCCTACCCTGTTTTGTCTCTGCCCTTCTCCTTGACTCTTCCCCTCCCCTTTTCTTCCCTCTTTCTGCCTCTCTTCTTGTGGATAGCTTGTGACAAGGATGACAGGTTGGAAGAGGGAGGGTCTTAGACCCATTCCAGTGCTCTGCTGCTCATTCCTTCTTCCAAGTTCTGTCTAGGAAGATCCTTATGCAAATGTCCTATGGCTGCTTGTCCCACCCCTGGACACCTCCCAGGGTCCCATAAATGGTCCCTGGAAACTCTGCCACCTGCCCTAGATCCCAGTTCCTAGCGCATGTACCCCAGAGCCCTGGGCTCCTTTCCCAGGAGCAGGGCAGGAGCAGAGGGGCTCGGCCAACTCGGCTGTGGAAGCCCTCAGGATTTGCCACACAGTGTTGAAGTCAGAGCTGACAGATGGAGTCATATGGGCAAACTAATTATATTTTTCATTTTTTCCTGGGCATTTGTGCATCTGCAGGAGCTTAATTTATGTATTAATTACACCTCAGAGCTAAATGAGGGGGCTGGAGCGCCTCAGACAGCCTTTGCATTTTATTAAGACTTGTGGCATACACATTTGGCTCAAAAGGAAGGAAGCAGCCACCGAAACTTCCTTGTAAGGAGTCAGCAGGCCTTCGGGAAGCAGAACATTCCAGACAGTTCAGGTGTGTGGCCCAGGTGGGGTTATCCTGGGCCAGGCTTGCATTCTGCTTGTGGACAGGCTCTGAACTGGCTAATGTCTTTCCCCCCAAACCCCAGTTGCCTCAGTTCTGTGTGGGTGCTGACTGGCTAAGGATGGCTATGTCAGGCTAAGCTGTAATGAGCCTGTTGAGGCCCAGCAGGGAGGCCTTGGGAAGTCAATAGTATGTAGCAGGGCACTCAGCTAGACAGCCCTATGTGTGGAATAGGGTCTTACTAGAGAAAAGTCCAGTTTTCTCTCCTGAGTCTGACTTGGTGGGGTCTAGCAGTCATAGTATGAAACTTAATCCCTGAATGTCCTGCAGAGGCCAAGAGACTAGCAGAAAAAAAGCCACGTGTGTGGTGTGTGTGTGTGTGTGTGTGTGTGTGTGTGCGCGCGCGCGCGCGTGCACATTGATAAGGAAAACCTGCCATTATCAGAACTAGTTCAATCAAATATTGCTAGAGCCAGCTTGCAGGTAAATTTTTTATACATTTTCTATTGTAAAAATACTGTACATAGGGGTTACAGTTACATGAGCAAGATAATGAGTACATTTCCTATCAAGCATTGTTACCTCCTCCTTTGTTTTCCCCCTACCATCCCTTCCCTCCCACCTCCACAACTATACTCTTCCTGTAACCTCCCCCCCCGCCTAAATTGTAGTTTGTTTTTCAACATAGTGTTTTGTGCATCTCACTGTTACAATGGGTCAACCTGTATCCTAGTTAAGCATTTTGTTTTTTCCTTTCCCCTCCCCAAATTACAGAAGTGTATATATAAGATGCAGGGTACCGACATCAAATACAATAAAAACAGGGGTCATACCATGGGGAGAAACATACAAAGAAATAAAAAAAATCACATAGTACATTATAAATACATTAGAAACAATAGCAAGCAAGAAAAAAAACACTTATGTCCCTATCTTGGTGTTTGTTTTGCTTAACATCATCTTATCTGGTCATATGTACATAGCTTTTGACCTTTTCTGTTTGTCCCAGACATATACTAGTTATTGCAAATAAAGAAAACCATGGGACCTATGTTTTTGGGGGCCTTGCAGGTAATTTTTGAGAAACTATAACCATTAGAGTAAACCAAAACTCAAAATGCTTCTGCTCTATCCAAAACTAAAACCTGGACCCCAAGTATAAAAACGAATGTACTCCTGCCAGTCAAGGCTCGGACTTTGGAGTAGGCTTTCCTCTGGACATGTCTGATATAACGAACCTGATATCTCCAACTCTCTGAATGCTGCTTGCTTCTTCCAGTTCTGGGGCTTGACCTCAGGACCTCCTGCTCTTGTTTGGCTTTTTGATCAAGGCTAGCACTTTACCACTTGAGCCACACCTCCAGTCTACTTTTTGCTAGCTAATTGGAGATAAGAGTCTCATAGACTTTTCTGCCAGTACTGGCTTTGAACCATGGAGATCTCAGCCTCCTAAGTAGCTAGGATTACAGGGGTGAGCCATCATTGCCCGATTGAAAGCCACTTAATCTTGCAAGCCAGCTTGTAGAGCCTGGGAGTCTTCAATTCCTCCTTTCTTGTCCTGTGTCTTCATAAGGTCTTGTCTGCTCCTTCTAGTATCATGGAGTAGGGATGTGGATCTTTGGTCAACTCTTTGGCCAGTTTTCCTGGGTGAAGCAGTAGTAAGGTCTTCTGGTACTGGCTGTTAGTATAAAGGGGATCATCAGAAGGATAAAACAGAATTAAGATCTCCAAAGTATGGGGAGTCCTTGCAGATCTGACCTTAGACAGTCTACACTCCATTAAAAGGGTTCAAGGAAGCCCCCCCAGGCCTTGTGCCCACAGATGGATGAACACCTACCCAGGTGAAAGCTGAGGTATCTAAAATCTGAGCTGAGATGTATACTAGTCTACCTCCATTCCAGGCATTTCCTATTTGCCCAGATCATTCAAGGGTTAAGAGAGCCCTTAAGGGCAGACACAGTGTCTTGCTCAAGGACTTTACAGGCTTGGGGTGTAATTGAATGGTTAAAAACTTGCTCAGTGTGTGCTGAGTTCCAGCACTAGCACCCAAAGGGAAGTTTCACTTCAATTGCAAACACATTCTGGACCACATCTCCCAAGAACCTAGATCAAAGAGAGATGTGCACAGAGCAGGTGGCCCTTAAGTGAATGCACAGGATGCAGAGTTAGGAAAGATGGTTATAGCTGGATAAGAATCATCTCTGGGGTAAAACTGATGAAGATGGGGCTGAGGAATACCAGAGAGCCTCTCTCATGTGCTCAGCTATTATCAATTAAAGGCTGGGCCAGCTCCCTTCACCTACTTCTCATTCTCTAACCCTCTCTGTCATGTGGACCCTGTGGCCATTACGTCTATAGCCAGCTGAGCTAATTGGCAAGAAATCTGCTTAGCCTCCTGCTGTGAGGGATGTTCAGATTTGTTTGTCTAGGAATCCTTATTAGTGAGATTCCATCATCTCAGTGAAAGGTGACCACCCACATGCATGCTGGCAGGTGAAGGGTGGTGAGAGAGCCAGTTCTTGGGTTTGCACAGCGTGTGTTCACACGGTATTCTCTTAAGTCCAAGGCTGGAAGATTTCACTCGTGCTACTCCACCTGAAGCCTGCTACCAGCTGCACAACCAGCTTGTCTGTGCAGGAAGTGTGAGAAAACAAACAAGAACCCTGGAATGTTTGGCCCTGTGCATTCTCCCAGACCTGAGCATTCCCTTGATCCACCCAGCAGAGTGAAAGCTGATGGAATTGGCTAAGCCAGTTGCTGAAATTATGCTGTAGTCAGATGTCTGATCAGAATCCTCCTGGGGCAGGAGCAGGCACTGACTGTTGGTCTTTCTGCAAAGGCCTGGTTGTTGTGGGTCCTGATACCTTCCCCCGAGGGCCCTGGCTTCTTCTGTCTCCTCCCTGAAGCCTCAGGGTCCAACTTCTAAGATGGGATGGAGGGAGCCTGCAAGATCTTCTGGGAGAGGTGGCCAGTGTGTTAGGCAGATAGCTCCCTGCATTGAGGCTGTCCGAATGCATTTGTCTAGTCCCCTCTCATCCAGCCAGCCTGGAGACAAGACTAACCCTTCCTGACAGAATCAGTTCATCCCTGTCCTCTGAGCAGGGCTCAGGGTGGGCAGGGGGCTGGCTGTGGCTGGCTGGTTCTCTGGCCATTGCAGGCAAAAGAATGTGCTGGCTGGAGAAGGAGATTCAGGAAGCTCTTGTGGGCCCAACAGTCAGCACCCAGCCTGGTCCAGGGGACTGAGGTGGATGGAATATGGAGAAGATGAGAGAGGTCCTTGTCCTTGCAACTTTTCCCAAACCCCAGACAAAAGTAGAGAAGGAAACAGGTTTTTATTCTCATGTAAAGACCCTTTCTGGAGGGTCAGATTGGCTTGAATTTGATCCTTGGAGGGCTAGAGGAGAGCAAAAGGATTGTCTGGGCCTCTCTGAGAGCACTTAGTGTGACTATCCCAAATAGAATGCTGTCTGCTTTGCACTGGACCCACCCCAAGTCCTGTCCATCACGTCCCACCCACCTCTTTGTTGGAACTTTTCTTCATACCTTCTTTCATAAATTGTACCCTCTTTAATACCTTCACAGAGTTTGTGAGAGTGCATCTGGTCTTGGAAGGGCCAAGACTGTAGTGAGTCACTAGGAGTCCTCAGTAGGAGTAGGGAGTGAGTTCAGGTAGGTTGGGGATTTGTGAGCCTGGGGGCAAAGACTGTGGCAGGATGCCCCACTGGGGTGTCTGGATACCAGGAGTAAGACAAGGTAGCTGAGATAGAAACAGGGTCTCAGCTGGCCTCTAACCATACTGTAGCCCAAGGGAGCAAATAGACTTGGAGCTGGGTGAGGCTGGTGCTCTGCTTGGGGAAATGAGGGAGAGGCCCTGCTGGGGATGCTTAGGGGGCCTAACAGAGAGGCTAGGGAAGGCATGGTAGGGCCTGCCAGTTTTTGTTTTTGTGAGAGTTAGAGGACAGGATATGCAACTTCCTGGCCTAAAAGCGTTATAAATTCAGTATTTCCTCAACTCCCATAAAATAGCAAGCCGTTCTGAGTCCTTGTCCTGTGCAGGCAGGAATGTACCTGCTTCTGATCTCACGTGTCCTCCCAGACTATGCCAGGGTGAGCCAGCCAAAAGAGCTCACAGCCATCTTTGGGCCACTGATAGACCATGTACATGACAATAGTGGCCTTGTTAGATCACAAGAGTGTTGCAAAATCCCCATCGTCTGCTGATGCCATAATTGTCCTAATGTCTAGTGCATCACATCGCATTCTGTGTGTGTATGTGTGTGTTGCTGCTGATGTTAACTAGCCTACCAAACTACCAGTTGTATAAAATAAATCACATACCATAATGTACAGTCCATAACACATGATAATAAATGGTTATTGGTCTATGTATCACCTATGTTATGCTTGTCATCATTATTTCAGTGTGCTCTTTCTGATTACACAGGTGGCAGCCACAATCACACATGTCAAGCCCATTACATAACTCTCAGGACTACCTGTGCTTAAGCATCATGACTATACTCTCTTTGAGAAATGAAACCAGAAGGCCCAGAAGCCCCAGGAGAGAGGTGGGAGGTGAGACAGGCCAGAACACGTAGATAGTGTGTCTCAGAGTGGCCTCTTGAAGGATAAGGGACTGGAGAGCTTACACATAAACTCCTATGGCCCTAGTGAAGGGCTACTCTGAGTGGTAGATTCCAGGGCTCCTCTAGCCTTCTGTGCAAAGGGCCAGAGCAGAGCATGGGTTTTGGTGGCAGCTGGCCCTTTCTGTACTTTCTGTGGATGGAGCACACAGATGTGGATGCTGGCACTGGAAGGTGGTCATGTGCATGGAGACTGGCTGGGCACATGCTGTCTGCTGTAGTACTGTTAGTCCCTTTGTCAGATGGTAAAACTGAGGATCAAAGGGGTCCCTTGTCCAAGGTCCTCCGGCTGGCAGTCACTAGCTGAAATCCATGCATTTTTTATTAAACAAAATTTTGCTTTTAGCTCATGTCATTTCTATCTTAACCCTAGCACAGTTGTTTTCCTTCTCAGATGGTGAGGCCCTGGGGTGATGACTCTGTACCCTGTTACCCCAGCAATGCCCAGCAGGTGTCAAACACTAGGCCAGTGCCCAGAAGCAGAAAGGTTATTTCTGACTACTAGGATCTTACTACAGACAGATGGATGTCGTTAGTGCTATTGATGTGAGCCTGGGAAAGGGAGAGGATCAAGTTCTCTTTCAAATGCACCAGCGAGCATATGATGGAGGGCTACCGCTGAAATTTCGTTTGGAAAATGAGTGTCTTCCCTATTACGGGCCCAATGATGTCTCACCTCCAAACTCTTGTGATGAAACCCTAACCGCAGTACCTCGGGACTGACTATATTCAGAAGGAATGAAGGTGAAATGGGGTTAGATGTGTGCACCCCAATTCACGACAACTGTGGCCTTCTAAGAAGAGATACCAGGACCCAGACATACACAGAGACAGTAAGGTGAACACACAGGGAGAAGACAACTGTCTGCAAGCTAAGGAGAGAGAGAGATCAGGAGAAGCAGCCCTGTCAGAACCTTGATCGCTCAGACTTTAAGTTTCCAACACTGTGAGAAAATAGATTTGTTTGTTTTGGTGCCGGCTTGAGCTCAGGGGCCTGAGTGCTGTCCCTGAGCTTCTTTTGCTCAAGGCTAGTGAGTTCTATCACTTGAGCCACAACTCTAGTCTGGCTTTTTTTGGTAGTTTATTTAGAGATAAGAGTCTCACAGACTTTCCTGTCCCAGCTGGCTTCAACCTGTGACCTGTGATCCGCAGAGCTCAGCCTCCTGAGTAGCTAAACTTAGAAGCATGAGTCACTGGAGCCCAGCAGATTTCAGTTTTTAAGTTTCTCAGTCTGTGGTGTTTTGTTATAGCAGCCTGAGCTTGTCTAACACATTCAGAGGTTTCATGGGTATTTGAGTTTTCAGATTATCTTTTCCTGTCTACTCCAACAGCAGAGGCAACAGAGCCAGACAGGGGCTTCACCATGATAATGGCTGATGCAAACTAGATATTGCTTCCCAATATCCAGATCTTTGGAACACAACGGGAGAAAGTTGGGGCCCAGGAGCATTATTGCCTAGAAGTTTTCTCATGGAGTTCCAATATCATTTAGTTACTTAATGCAGTGAGGTACAGGGAACATATTTAACCTTCCTGAGCTTCAGTTTACTTATCTGTATGTATACAAATTTCTGTTAAGAAATTATATAAGAAAACGGAGCCAAGCACCTGTCTGTACTCACACAAGACTGAGATCTGAGGATCACAGTTTGAAGCCAGCCCATGCAGACAAATTCAAGAGCCGTCTATGTCCAATTATCCAGCAAAAACCTGAAAGTTAAGGAGTGATTCAAGTGGTAGGGTATCAGCCAAACAAGAGCATGAGGCCTTGAGTTCAAGCTTGAATACCAGCACAGAGGGAGTAAGAACAAGAGAGTGAGAGAATGAGAAGGTGGGAGAGAGAAAGAGAAAGAGCGAGAGAGACAGGAAAAGAAAGAGAGAAAAAAAAGGAAAGAAGAAAGAGACTCTGATGATCTGGCTAGTATCCCCAGAAGGCTGTTAAGATGCCTCCTTCACACCCTCCTCAGTTGCTCCTCATAGGAGGTATGGTCTTGTAGAGTAAAGATGAGATTTAGGGCAATCGTGCTCTAAGGCCATAATGCTCCTGGGGCCCCAAGTTTCTCCTGTCAAGGAGGGACCAGGGTGGCTGGCGGTTCCTTGCCCACTCCCTTCTGGTTCCAGGAGCCTGTCTGTTCCCAGTGAGCCTGAAGGTCACTTCATGAGTCACGCAAATGGGGTCCCAGCAGGAGTCCTCCTGTAATAAACATTTCTACTTCCTTTGGAGCTTCTGGCTCACTAGTTTCCCTTTAATTAGAGTAACCCATCCAGGACTTGTAAAAGGCTTGCTCTCTGGGTCCACAGATTCTTTCTGGCTCCTCCTTTATTTCTCCAATGGGCCCCTCCTCCCTCCGCCTTTCTCTGCATTACCAGCCCTTCGCTCTTACCTTCCTTCTCCTTAAGTTTTCATGAGGTTACCCACGCTCACAAATTCCCTCATATGTTATCTTCTGATTTGTAAAACTGAGATTAGATGGCTCCCTTCTCAGGAAACTTTCAGGGCTACCTATAACAAACCTCTGCTCTGGTGGCGATTTTAACTACTGCCAACCTAGGCAAGGATTAGACAGCAATAGCTGCCTGCTGCCACCAGGGGGCGCGCTGCAGAGAAGCGTCCAGGATGCACTTCCCCAGGCCTCTTTCTAGCTGGAATCTCAAGCAAGAAGTAAGACTGTTGGGTTGTGGAATAGTAGGTGAAGTCAGCAGATGCTGTCCTCAAGCAGGGAAATGGACTGTGGCTCCGATGATGTCTGCAGCAGTGATCGGAGGAGCCTCTGGGAGGGACTGCTGGGAAACAACCTGCAGAGGGACAGTCCATATTTCCTTTCAGAGAGGGCAGGGAGCTGAGGCTGAAAACACATGTCTGCATCTTCATAAAGTTCTCAACCAAGAGCTGTGATAGGGCAGTTAGAATCAAGCTTCTGAGGACTTGGGGGCAGGGGTGTGGTCAGTGGTAGAGCACTTGCTTAACATGAGGGTTAACCCCTTGTATCTCCTGAACAGCTCCTGTGTGTGATTGAACAGCTGAAGACTGAAGCCTAGACAAGATCACACATAATATGGCCATCACATCACCCAAGGAGAGGATAGGAAGAGAGGGGTACACATGGACCCCTCCTCTATTTCCCCAGGACTCACTGGGATCTATTCCTCCTCTCATTTGGGGCCTTTTGTGAGATCTTTTTCCCTTAACTGTGTTGTGTGGGATGTCTGAGGTCCTCAAAGTACCACAAGGGCTGTGGAACATTCCAGGCTGCACTCTTGATAGCCCCACAGATCTCTTAATAGCTTTTTTGTGCTGGTGCTGATGTTCTGGTGGTATCTATGCTACCTGATGCTGGGGAATGCCCTGTGCCTGGGCTGGATGGGTGGCAGGAGCCAAGATGAAGCGGAGCCCATGTTGGCTACTCAGAAACTGAGATATTTTTCACATTTAACACGCAGGCAACATATGTCAGAGGAACAATCAATGGCTGCCATTTTATATCTAAAGCATAAAAGTGTGATGTGCCTGAGTGTCACCTACTGCCAGCCTGGATCAGAACTTCTAAGCTCTAGGGCATAAATCCTGAACCATTTCCCGCCCCCCACCAACAACTCAAACACAAATCAGTGGCATTATAATCTCTGTAGCAAGATCCTGTCTCAGAAAACCAAAGGGGGAAAACAAAAAGTTCCATGTACTTCTTGTGCTACATGTGGTCCCTTGTCTCCTCCATAATGGAAGGAAATATTAAGTTTCAGTGAGAGGTTGTTAGGCTAGAAGTATGGCTCAAGTGGTAGAATGCCTGTTTAATAAGCGTGAGTCCCTGAGTTCAAACCCTCGAACTGCAAAACAAACAAACCTCCAAAAGCACTGAATAAGAGGTTTATGATAATAAAAATATGTTTCTTCTCCATGATAATCAACACACATTTCTTCTCCATCCAAGTTAGATTGCTGAGTGACTTGATCTAGGCAGACTTCATCCCTCTCTGTGAGCTGACTGCTCGCTTGTAAGGGATTAAAAGTTCAAGGACAGAAGAAACTCCTTTTATACAGTAGTTATCTTCCTCCTACTCCCCTCCCCCACGCTTCCCCCAGGAACCAGGGTCCCACAGAAGGAAACTCTCTGCTGAATGGTTCCCAAGCCAAGTGTAGCCTTTTCTATCCTCAGGGCCAGTGTGCATTTATTTGCTCTAGCCTGGGCCAGGTGTATTCTCCACACATCCCTCAGTGTCACTCAAAGCCTAACTCCGCTGCTCCCTTGTTGTTCCTCTTAGGAACAGAGGCCGTGGCCACCATGTTTCCTGTAGGCCCTTCCTGTCCACACGGCCATGCTGGAGGCTGGTCTGCATACAGAGTGGCTTTGCCAGAAGCTAGTAACCTTGAAGGATGAGGATGGTGGTAGGGTCTCTGGGTGGAGAGTGTGGAAGAAAAGGGAAAAGGCATGCTAACCTTGGGGTTTTGCAAACACCATGCTACCCATAATTAGGTGCTTGCTTTTGGGGCCTGGGGTGGGGGACTCAGGTATGGCAGCTGGAGAAGTTCTGTGCATCCAATGTCTTTCTCCCTTCCCTCTAAACAACCATCACAGCCTAATACGGGCCTTGTTCCCATTCCCCTACTGCCTTCCCACTTCTAGTGATGTCTTGTACTCTGGGTAGGAAGGAGAAAGAGCAGTAATGTGCACAAGGGTCACTGTGTGCCAGAAGCTCTGGCTCCAGTTTCACTCTCCTAAGAGGTGATACGAATGGCAAGTTCATCTGTGACGAGGCCCAGGCTCAGAGAGGCTGTGACCCAGCTGTGAGAGGTAAGGCCTGTTCTCATTCCCCATCACACTGCCAGCCTCTAGTCACCTTTATTACTACCTGCTGCACCTGTTATTGCTCAAAAATTCCTAGCATACTAAATTCAGACTACAGTGTTTCTGATCAAATTGGTTGCTCTCCTTGTATTTCCATTTTAAGAAGGGTTCAGGGAGAAAGTTACACTTGATTCTCAGAAAAAAGGCTTGGTCAAGTGGCACTGGGACGAATGGGACCATCTTGGTTTCTGGAGAGGGTGTGTGAGATCTGAGTGGAGATGAGATGAAGCTGACAGCTGGTGGACTGATGGATCACAAAAGCATGTGACCCATTCCAGCTGGCACATTCCATGGCTAGGCATCCTTTGGTCCCATCCTCCTGCTCTTATGTTCTCATGGTGGGTAACTTTGCCCTCCAGGGAACCCCTTTCTCTGAGCAGGGCCTCTGAAGCCATAGCTAGAGCTATCACTCCATTCTGCTTTCACTGACTGGAAGAGAAGAGATCAGAGATTGTGCCTCAGCTCAGGACTTGGGAATTGGTGAGTGGTTGAGGGACTGGAGTCAACCAAGACCCTTTTTACCTTCCTGGGGAGGTATGTGCTCCACCTTTATCCCTTCCTGATTTAGATGAGGCTCCAGTGAGAATATCCATGGGATGGCAGGAAAAACAGGCTGGAGAGAAGCAGGGGCGGAAAGTCTTGCTAGGACCTCTAATTGTAGGAAGAGGCAGGGGGAGACACAGGAAGTTGTGGGGAGGTAAGGGAAGGCAGGAGGAAGCAAGGGGAGGCAGTGGAGGCAGGGAAGACGGAGAGGTCAGAGGGAACACTGCCCTTGGCCACAGCAATTCTTCACCTTCATTCTAAGAGGCACAGGCTCAGAATTTCTCTCAGCCAAAGCCAGCTCCAGAAATGATGTCAGTGGACTGGTCCTTATAGCAGTATTTCTGAGGGAGGGTTCCAGAAATACTAGTGCCCTGTCTGTAATAAGGTGAGGCCTCACTCCATACCCAATGCATACATATATTCATGCATACATACATACATGTTTGCAAAACTCTCTGTGTGTTAACACATCTAACTCCTATCACTCCTGAGGCATCTGCTGGTATTGTCTCCACATCACAGAGGAGATAGTAGTGGCATAGAGACATTAAGGAACTTATCTAAGACAACACAGCCAAGTCCGGTAGTCCAGCAAGAATGGGCTGGAATCCCTACCCTGCTACTCATAGAATCTGGCTCACCAGGTGAGGGGGAAAATAAGCCAATGCCTGGCATGTTGAAGTTATAAAAAAGTTCATCATGACACAAAGTGGTATGGTTTGGATGAGAGACATCCTCCACAAGGCTCCTGTGTTGAAGGCCTAGTCCTCAGATGGTTCTATCAGTGATTGGGTCTCATGGGGGTTCTGACCTAATCAGTGGATGCGCTTACTCACAGATTTCTAATTTGGTGGCATTATTGGGAGATGGGGATTAGTTGGCTTATTGGGGGGGTGTGGAAGTAGATAATTTTAAAGGGTACATTTTATCTCCAGCACCTTCTCCTATCATCTCCCTGTTTCCTTACTGCAAACATGTGAGCAGTTCTGCTCCAACACAACCTCCTACCATATTGTTCTAGCTCATTACAGTCCAGAAACAACACGGCCAAGTGAACACGGACTAAAGCCTCTGAAACTGGGAACCAACTTTGCACTTTTCTCCTTTTAAGTTGTTTCTCTCAGATATTTGTTACAGCAATAGAAAGCCCACTAATACCCCTACACAGAAAAAAATTTAATCCCTTCAATTTTTTCAAGCCTTACTGGGGCTTGGACTCAGTGCCTGGATGCTGTCACTTAGTGATTTTTTTTTTTAATTTTTGTTTTTACTCAAGGCTGGCATTCTACCCCTTAAGCCACACCTCTTCTGTTAAATTTTTGGTGATTAACTGGAGATAAGACTCTCATGGACTATACTGTCAAGGCTGTCTTTGAACAATAATCCTCAGATCTCAGCCTCCTGAGAAGCTAGGCATCAATCACTGGCAATCTGGCTCCAACATTCCTTGTACCAAGTTTATTCAGCTATGCTTTCTTTTGCTCTCAAAGATGGAAAATTCTTTGGGATTTGCTGCCTTGTCCTCAAGAGTGACTCTATGGGACTGGGGACTGGAGGATTATTCTGATTTTGATCACCTCAAGCTGAGGTTGCCTGGTATCTGTCTTCTTACAGAGTTGAAGGTCTTCCCCAGTGAATCTGCCAGGACTTTGTGTGTGTATTCCTTTCAAATTTTTTTACGAATGGCAAAACTGCCGTTAGAGTCAGGAAAACACTTCTGAAACTGTCAAAGCTGCATTTTGGGCATGTGCTCGATTTTCCTCTACTGACAGATGGAAGGGCTGGTAGTTGCCACCTGGCAGCTGTGTTTCATGGCATGTGTGTGAGTGTATGCATATGTGTGCATGTGTGCGTGTACACAGAGTGTGTGCACTCAGAATGAATAACCAAACAATAGGAAATAGGGAGTCAAAGAGCAAGAATAGATCTCTCTGTGTCCCACCCTCTTGTCCTCACATCATAGCCAAGCAATGTGAGCACCATCCTGGATCTCTGAAATCTGATTCCTTCCTGCTGAAGGAAGTTCAGCCACCACAGCCATTAGCACCATGGACAGCAGCAGGCCCCATGGGTGCTTATGGACAAGTAATGTTTGGGCTTCCAATGCTGCTCAAGGAGCAGACACTGGGGAGACTGAGTATATGGCACCAGAGGGTTTATTTGCATTGTAGATAGATAGATCCTAGATGGACTTAACCTAGCCTCTATCTCACCAAATGGGCAGAGGGTCCCAGAGGATGGTGGCAAAGTGAAGATGGTGGTATAGCTATGTCCTCTAGAAGAGTGAAGAGATGACTGAGGTCAGGCAAGATGGCTGCACCACGCGGCTTGAACTCCCTGCATTGGCTGAGTGTTCAGGGCCCCAAGCATCTGCCGAGCCTAGCTGGAGCCTGGCTGCCAGGTTCACATTGATGCAGCAGGAGGATGAGCCTCCACCTAGGACCAAATTCCCCATGTGCACGAGCAAATAAATGCTGAATCTCCCTCTGGGAAAAATATGGTCTCAGAGGAGCTTTCCGATAGAAGGTCTGCTCCCCCAGCAATTTTCAGCTATATAGCCAGGACACAGAAACTTGCTTTCTTCAGGGAGCTGTTAAGAACACACCATAGCTACACCCTACTCCCAGCCTTTCGGCTGTTGGCAGCTTGCTGTGCTGCTCAGAGAAAAGTGCACCAGCTCTAGGAGGTCTTGCTTCCTTTTCTTCCATCCACAACTTCACTTTGAGTGTCTAGTCCTAAGGCCA
Source organism: Dipodomys ordii (assembly GCF_000151885.1). Lineage (NCBI taxonomy): Eukaryota > Metazoa > Chordata > Mammalia > Rodentia > Heteromyidae > Dipodomys > Dipodomys ordii. Next base: position 4,633,094 of record NW_012267268.1, on the reverse strand, counting down.
GCCCTGTGTGTGGGGGGTGAGGGCACCAAGTGTCAGAGCCTGAAGAGCATGCAGCCTTCTAGAAGGAGAAGCCACTTGGGGGGGGGGTGATAGGAGGTTACAAGTGCCACTGTCAGATTACCATGGGGACAGAGGTGGTTTGGGGGAGGCAGGTCTATGTGGAGAAGTATTACCAGGAAGGCAGAAGAAGAGGTGGGAAAGGCCCCTTGCCCAGGCTTCATGACTAATGAATAGGGGAGATCTGGGTTTCTAGCAAGTCTCCTGTATCTTGCACATCGCAGGTACTTGACAGATACTTGCTGCATGTGAGTACTAAGCTGCATCCCCCGACCTGGGAGAGGCCTGAGAAGAGCTGTGGAGGGCAGCAAGCTTTCAGTGGCTGGGGGGGATAATGCTGACTATGGAGCAGCAGCTCAAATCACCTTGGGATTCTGAGACAGCAGTTGGGGGATGAAAGGGGAGCTGGACCCTAGAGAAAGCTGACCCAGGGACAGAAGCAGACCTACTACTCTCTAAGTACCCAGAAGGTCCAGCTCCTCAGAGGAGAGGCAATTAGGACTCCCACAATTAGGACTCTAGAGGGCCAGGACAGGGCTTCCTGGGGCAGACTGACCCTCTTGACTCAAATGTGTAAATGCGCTCCTTCACTGGTTACTGAGGAAGGCTCTGTGAGCATCTTCAAGGTCTGAGGCTGCTTACCTTCCCTGTGAACATCTGAGGTGCTGGGGCTAGAAATGGAGCTTGGAGCTTGGGGTCACAATGGCCCAGCATTGAAGAGCATCGAGGCAGGTGTGCTAAGTCTCCCCTACTCCCTGGGGATGGACTGTGGAGCATTGATTTTTGCTTTAAAGGACTAGAGAGGCTGTGATACCCCCACTTCTCATGAAATATCTATCCCAGTGCCCAGCCTAAGCAGAAATATTATTTCCTTTGTTCTTCTTTGAGAATGATCACACACTAAGCCCATGTGAAGCCTGAAGGGCTAAGAACTTGGCCAGACAAAGCAAAGCCCAGGGCAAGGCATCTTCAAATAGTCCCAAAGCCGTGTGCACTGACAGTGTCACAGGATTGAGGAAGAAGTATTTGCAGACAGTGGGGCCTGGGCTAGGCTTGGTGGGACAGTGCTATTCTGTGTGTGGTCCATTCCAGCCTGCACAGAAACTGCTCTGCCTCGGGTACCAGATACCGTGTGGGCAGCCCTATTCCCACCCTCCAGCCAGAACCCGCCTGGGTCCAAATTTCTCCTGTCACTTAAGATTCTGCTCTTTCTCTTTGTTCCGAGACAAGCTTCCTCTTGTGCGATGGCCACAGTGCTCGCTTTCAGCCCTATCTTCCTGTAGATGTCTTACAAATCCATGCCTGCCTGGGCCCTTTCTCTATACTAGTCTTGTTCCCTCAATTAGATTGTGAGCTCTTTAGCAGGAAGTTCATGCTATCTTTATGTCATCCTTTCCATCCCATCCCAGAATA
>NW_012267268.1:4624064-4630899 GCF_000151885.1 Dipodomys ordii | reverse complement strand
TTTTTTTTGCTCAAGGCTAGCACTCTACCACTTTGAGTCACAACATCACCAGTTTTCTGGTGGTTAATTGGAAATAAGAATCTCATGGACTTTCCTGACTGGGCTAGCTTTGAACTGGGGTCCTTAGGTCTTAGCCTCCTGAGTAGCTAGTTTTACAGGTGTGAGCCACCAGCACCCAGCGTGTTTAACTTGTATCCATTTTTACTAGTACATATTAGTGTACAAATGTGTTTCACTGTGACATTTCCACATAAGTATACAACGTATCTCAATCCACCTCATCTCTTCTATCACTCTTCCCATTCCATTCTCTCTTCTTAAGACAATTCTTGATTAAGACATTCTTCTTCTTTATTTCAACTGGTTTCATTGTTCTACTTTCATACCCCAAAATAAATGATGTTGGCTATATTCGTCCCCATTTATCTTCTTCCTTGGCCCTTCTCCACTTGCTGGTACCCATGCCCCAATAAAATAACACCCATTTTACTTTCCTTTTGTTTCATTTTGTGTGGTGTACACACACTGTCTCTATTTTCTTGCGTGACGTTCACTCACCCAGTCACCACATTCCAGCTTCTCTCACTACTCCATTGACAGGTGTTTTGCTAAGGCTCTGTATTAGCCAGACTGGTTGGGTAGACACACATTAATGCTGCCACGCACTTCCCAGGCATATCTATCTTCCATGCCCAGTGTATTCCTTTGTGTCTTCTTCCTTAATGATTTGTCAGTTTTCAACGTCCTCTTGAAATGTTCCCCTTCTGTCATTCCCTTCCCACTCCTCCTTCCCTCCTTTTCTCCTCCTCACTTCCTGCATCTCCTCCCTCCTTCCCTTACTCCCCCTTTTCCCTCTCCTCCCTCCTTCCCTTACTCTTTCTCTTCTTCCCTTTCATCCCTCCCTCCCTTCTACCTTCTCTTCCTTCTTCTTCCTCTTTTCTCTCCTTCTCCTTCTCCTCCCTTCTGTTGTTCCTCCTTCCTTTCCTTCCTCCTTCTCCTCTCTCCTTTCCTCTCTCTCCTCTCCCCCTTCTTTCTTTCTTCTCTTCATCCTTTCCCTTCTTCCCTCTCATCTCTTCCTCCCTGTTCTCTCCTTTCTTCCCTCTACTTTCTCCCTCCCTTTCTCCCTTCCCCTTCTCATCTCTCCCTCCTATTTTTCCTTCCTCTCTCCCTTCCTCCTTCATTCTCTTCCTTCCTTCTCTTTCTTCAGCTCATCTATCTATCCTCTTTCTTCTTTCCTCCTCTTTTCTCCCTCCCTTCCTTTCTCTTTTCTTTGTTTCATTTCTCCTCTTTCTTCCCTTCTTTTCTCCTTCTCCTCTCTCCTTCCCTCCCTTTCTCCTTCCCTTTCTCTCTCCTTCCATCCTTCTCCTCCTCCCTTCTTTCTTCTCCCTGGCTCCACCTTCTCAAGCTCTGTTGCAGACTTCTCTCCTCCCTGTCTGTCTTCTCAATGGCTGGGGCAGTGTATGTGGGAGGATTGTTCATCCTGTTCTCTCTTTCTCTTTCTTTTCCTTTTTCTCTCTCTCCACCCATCCCTCACTCTCCATTCTCAAGATCACAAACATCATCTGCATCATAGAAAGCCTCCCGTGTCTATCTCTGTGTTATCACCTCACAAGGCTCCAGACTCAGGTCCACTGGCTACATGATGTTTTCATGTAGATGTTTCTCTGCATCTCTTAGTTAACATGAACCAAACACAGAGCTCACAGTCCCATCTACCATCTACTTCACCCAGTCACGAATGCAAGATAGGTGCTTCTTTACTGCTGGTACTGGAGCTTATGCTTAGCTTTATTGCTCAAAGTGGGTGTTCTACCACTTTAGCCATACCTCCACTCTATCTTTTTGCTAGTTAACTGAAGATAAGAATCTCTTGGATTTGTCTATCCAGGCTGGCTTTGAACCATGATTCTCATATATCAGTGCCCTAAGTAGCTAAGATTATAGTCTAGAGTCACTGGCATTCAGCTTTATGCCAGATCTTAACCTTGATTTTCCCTCTTCCTCCTCCTCAAAATCTATCTTGAATCTGTCAGCAAGACCCATGGATTCTATGTTCAAAATATAGCTGGAATTCACATACTTCTGTTCTACCACTCCAAACCAAGCCACTGTTAACCTCTTGTTGGGATTATGTGCTAGTTCCCAAACTGCTACCTTCATTTCTGGTCCCTTTCATACATCTATTCACTACCCAGGAGCTAGAGTTATCTTTGCAAAATGCCTCAATTTACTCCAATATTCACACTTCTTCTCTATTGGACCAAAGGTTAAAAAAACCCACACCTCTTAACATGGATTCTGAGTTGGTCAGATTTCCTTTACTTGAATAAATACCTAGGACAAACAAACTGATAAAGAGAAAAGGTTTCTGGGCATGGAAGCTCACATCTGTAATCCAAGCTACTCAAAAGGTGGAGATAAGATTGTGGCTTGAGGCCAGTCCAGGGAAAAAGCTCTTGATTTTATCTCAACCTATAAATTCAGGGTGTGGTAGTGTGCACCGGTGATCCCAGCTGTGTAGAAAGCATAAGTAGGAGGATCCAGATCCAGGCCAGAAAAACCACAAGTTCTATCCCCAAAATAACTAAAATAAAAAGAGCTTGGGAGTGGTTCAGGTAAAGTGTTTGCCTAGAAAGTATATGGATCCCTAAGTTCAGACTCCAGTAATGCCAAAGAAAGATGGAGAGAGAGAGAGAGAGAGAGAGAGAGAGAGAGAGAGAGAGAGAGAGACAGACAGACAGACAGACAGGCAGGCAGGCAGACAGACAGGCAGGCAGACAGAGACAGAGAGAGAGAGAGACAGACAGACAGAAAGAGACAGATAGACAGAAAGAGACAGACAGAAAGAGACAGAGACAGAGACAGAGAAAGTATTCTGGCTCACAGTTTTGGAGGTTTGGGTTCATTATCAGTTGAACTATTGCTTCGGGGCCTGTGAGGAGGCAGTACATCTTGGTGGGGCACTTGACAAATCTGCTCACCTCCTGGCTAGGATGCAAAAAAGAAAAAAGAAGAGACTCAGAACCCAAAAATCCCATTCAAGGACGCATCCCCAATAACCTAAAAACCTCTCAGTAGTGTATACTTTTAAAAGTTTCCACTGTTTCCCATAGTCCCAAGGGCTAGGTGCCAAACCAATCAAACACATAGGCCTTCAGGAGACACCAATCCAAACCACAGAAGGTGACATCCTTATGTGAGCTGGCTTGTGCCTCCTCCCTGCCCACACCACATGCTGCCCTTCCCCTTGGGAACAGAGGCAGGAGACTAACTATGGTATTCAAGATAATATGTCTGAAAAGCCTAGCTAGGGCACATATCTAAATTGAGGAGAACAGGTCAAGGAACAGTAATACCCAATAGTAGCTTTGTAGATGCAAACCTAAGTAAGACAGGTAGAAAGAGGTGGTGGTGAAGGGGTTGGGGGCGTCCAGGGACTCTTGTAGAACAGCTGGGATGGAAGGGACTATGATTCTACTATGCACATTGTGGCTAGTTCAATGTCTGACATACAGTAGGGCCAGTTACAAATGAAAAAACTTAATGACACAATGCATGCATGAATGAATGATTTGATTCCTGCCCTATTGGTGTTCAGAGCCTAGTGGGGAGGCAAAAAAGTAAACAGTTGTTGTGTTGTCTGATATCTGATGACAGGGGTACATTTTGAGAGCTCTAAGGGGGCATGTGGGTAGATTTGGTCAACTCCACTGAGGGAGAAATCAGGGAGGGCTTCAGACAAGGAGGTAACACTGGGGAAGACTTGAAGGATATCTGGAATGGGGAGACAGGTATCCAGATTAAAGGTACTGATGTGCGTGAGAATAAGAGGGGGCTTGTTGCTGGCAGGGGTCATCTGAAACCATAGGATTCATAAGAAGGAGAGGGCAAAAATGATTGGCTGACATAGTAGGCTATTAAGGACCATTGATAGAAAGAACGCTGCCTGGTAATCAAGGCAATATAGAACAGATGTGAGTCTCGAGTGAGCCTTGAAATACAAGAATATGGGCTAAATGGAAGATGATATGCTGATGAGGTTTGTAATTAATATTGATGAGAAGATGGTCACCAATGACAGACCATTCAGGAGAAGCAGAAGCCAGGGGGGATGAGGAGGGTGTCACATACTCCAGGGCCACTCCCTCAAGGTTGAGAGGGGTGGGGTAGGGCCTCCGATTCCTAGCTTGCTGGGTGGTGCACACCTGCCCAGCCTGCTCATCTGCCAGACCTGCCACCTGGTGGGTGGCTGGCCTTGAAGGAAGTAGTTTTCCCTGAAAGCCAAAGGGGCTCCAGGGGAAGTACTGAGGCCTGGAATGGCTGCTTTGCCAGGGAGGCTTCTAGCATCTGCCCTTCTTTGTTTGTTTTTTAAATCCCAGCTCCCACAAGGGCAAAATGATGGTCTGCAGGAGTGAGGGCAGCCTGCCTTTTCTGTGAGATAGAATCTCTTGAACTGTTTGCCTGGATTGGCCTCAAACCACCATCCTCTGTATTTTAGCCTTCTGAGTATTAAGGATGCCATGCATAAGCCACTGTGTCCAGCTTGTGGCTTTTTAATCTTAAACCCCCATGAGCATCCTACTTACTGCCTGCTTGTTTCATGTTACATCATTAAACAACATGGTGGAGGTACAAAGCATCAGTAGTTAATAATAATAGCTAACTTAACCAAGTCAGTCATTGTTCTAAGGCTCATTTAATCTGATACTAATTTTGAGGAAGGTATTTTTCTCATTCTCATTCTATACACATGGAGCCTGAGGCTCAGAGAGGTGAAGCAATTTGCTCAAAGGCTCACAGGAAGTTACAGAGCTAGGATTGGAAGCAGAGAGTAGGGTTCCTGGAGTTGCCTGTTGTAGAGATGGCCCGAGGCAGGGAAGGGAGGAAGCAAACTAGTGAAATCTGTGTCCAGGAGCCACAGGAGTCCTAGGTCTGAAGGGAGGAAGATTCCACTTTTGTCCCATGGGTGGATGACACTGGGCAAACACGTCAAACTGTCAAAGATTTGTTTTTCAACATTGATAGGTTGGGAGAATAATCATCAATTAATTCACAATTTTCAGAAAGAACAAAAGAGTGCATGAGTAGAGCCTGCTATATGGTAAGTTGCCAAGAAACATGAGGGTTTTTTTTTTTTTTGTCTTGGCTCCTGGGTAAAACTGGCTTCAGGTGAAGCTGTGTTTCTCCTCCCTAGGGATAATAAGGAGGGCCCACTAAGTGAAGGAAGAGTTTGGGGTAACCATGAATGGGGTACAGAAATGATCAGAGTGACAAAGAGCATAAAGCCTGACAAATGAAGGTCTCAAGAAAGCTACCTGGGTTTTTGGAGAGGCAGAGCCAGAGCTGGGTTTTTCATTTCTCCCTGCTCTCCCCAACACACTTTTTCTCCCCCAATTCTAGGGCAAGAACACTGAGCCTCCTACATGGGAAGGGCCATTTCTGACTTGGAGGTCTTCCCAACACAGGGGCTTCTCCTTTCTTCTATCTTTGTCTGCAGCATTAGCAATAGACAATTCAGCTTTAATCTGGAGCTACAATTTATTTAAGACTTGGGATCCGAATGGAGTATTTTTGTCTTGCTTTGTTTTGCTTTCCATGACTAAGCCTGCTGAAGTTGAAAGGAACTAGGGTGACCCCCAGGGAGTGACCATGCATCTGTCTGGCAGCTCCCAGGGGAAGCTGAGTGCCCCAGATCACCCCAAATGTTGGTGTCAAACACTTGTGTTTCCAAATCAGTTTCATTTTTAAATATAAAAGTGATGTACAGAGGGTTACAGTTTCATACATCAGGTAATGAGTATATTTCTTTTCGGACACTGTCATCCCTTCCCTCACCCTCAGTTCAAATGAATTTTATACAGAGGACAAACCCAGCTATTTTTTAAAATTTATTTATGCACAAGATTAGTGCTCTATCAGTGGAGTCACAGCTTCACTTCTGGCTTTTTGGTGGTTAATTGGAGATAAGAGTCTCACAGACTCTGCTGCCTGGGCTGGCTTCGAACCATGGTTCTCAGATCTCAGCCACCTGCGTAACTAGGATTACAGGCGGGGGCTATGGGGCGCCCAGTCATAGTGTGTGTTGAATACAGTGTTAGCATTTGTTCACCGTTCCCCTCTCCCCAGCTATTTTCTGGGGGCAGAAAAAGGTCCGACTGAGCTTGATCCCTGTGCTGGGAGGGAGGGCTGGGGGCTTTTTCGAGGAGTCCTACCAAGACTTGGTGGAAGGAGTGTTCTGCTGACATCTGTTAGCAATTTGCAGCCTGCAGTCTACGAGAGCGCGTCCAGGCCTGAGCTGTGATTAGTTCTGAAGAAACTCGGGAGATGGTCAGAAGGTTGTACCCTGTGGAGCCCGAGGCTCCAGCCTGTACCGGACTTAACAGGGGTGAGGCTGGTTCTGTTTAGACAGGAGGATGGCTTAGGGGACCGCGAAAGGACCATCCGGTACCGGATTCTCTGCGCGTTCGTTCGGGACCCGTTGCGGGTGCCTGTGTGCGCCCTGCGACTGCACGCGAGGGTGTTTTGCGCGTTGGATTCGTGGGTGGGAGGCGCGTGTGGCCAGCAGGGGTGTGTCCGTGGCGCCCTGGCTGGGGGGCTGCGCCCACTTGTGGCTCCGCGGCGCCACCAGGAGGCACAGGCTTTTGCCGCCTCTGCGGAGGACGGCGCCCCGATAGGAGGACGGGAGGCTGATGACATGAGGGCGCCGTCTCCCGAGTGATGGCAGCGCGCGCGGCCTCGCCGCCTCCGCCGCCGCTCAGCCCCGGACTCCTTACGTCAGGGTAGCTGGGTCCCCCCTCCGCGCGGGAGCCGCGAGCCGCGGGAGAGCAGAGCAGAG